>NC_074719.1:10724141-10951641 GCF_947242115.1 Biomphalaria glabrata
TACATTTGTAAAAATTTTACTTCATTTCTTTGTTTTTTAAATGTTTTTATGAAATAAAATGTGTGCAAGGTTAGGTTTATTATTTAAATCATCAAATGGTTTGCATAGAATGACACATAGCAATTCTTACACCAATTGTATTTGTTATGGTTTGTAACAACATGACCTTAGCCTTTTGTTTTGTTGGTACAAGCTATTTGTAAAGAAGTAATGGTGTCCCTGATCAGTCTTTGCATTGCTTGTATAGAGTGGAAGTGGCCAGACCTTCTTGCAGAAGTGTTTTATTGTTAGGTGTGGCGGTTCCAGCATGTGAGAGTTGCACTACAACCCAAGAGATGGACTGGGCTTGGTGCAGCTTTTCCATGTCTGTTTTGTTTAGTAGACATTCACTGTGACTGTGAATTCTTATAGCAGCAAGGTCTGGTCATTAATGTTTGCTGTTTTTTTTTTTTGCTTTTCCACTCTTTATGTAGTCAATGCACTGACAGGGATGTTAGATACTGGTCAGAGTACAAGGATGGTCTCTCTTCTTGTACTAGGATGACCTTCTCTTGATGGTGAGTACAGCTTTGGGGCATTGGTTCACTGATAAGTTGTTTGAAAAATAATGGTATTTATCTCTGATAGTATAATTATGCAATTATTATGTAGTCTTACATAGTTAGCCTATTTTCAACATTTTTAATAAGTCGTTTATGATCTTGTTTTTGAAAATTGATTGACTGTGAGTGACATAATATTCAAGAATTTCTTCAGTGCAAATTTTTTTTTTGCAATCTTATCTTTAGTAGCATTCTTAATAGGTTTCTATGGCTGAGTAGTTAAATGCTTAGTAATTCCAAGAGTTGTTTTGTTATATTAAGAAACTCCAAAAAACACAATTCAGGTGGTATCATTTGAAATTGTCAGAGTTGAGCCGAAGACTGTAGAAACTCTAGGCCAGCAAAACAAATAAGAGCTACCTCTGCCAGCCTGTTTTGTTCGTTCTGTTAGGGGGCAGATCCAAGTAGTTGTCTTTGTGTCTCACCACTATTTCCAGTGTCTTGGAAACTCCAGAAGCCATAGGAAAACTAAGTGGCAGAAAATCTGTTTCTGTAGCCCATCTGCCAAGGTTAACGAGGATGTCATGTGGCCAACACAATGACCCACCAACTTTACTTTTCCCCATTAAATGTCATGTACCTATTAGAGTTGGGCAAACTGAGCTGCACCCTTAAATTCCCTAAATTTGAACCCAAGAACCCTCGGTTTGGATGCTGCTTTATAAAAGGCCACCACGCTAACCATGTGTTTATGAAAATTGAGGAATTATTTTTGGATTGTTGACCTGGTTGTAGGGGCTCTCTTCACAACCCTGACTCACGCTGTGAAGTTGATCTTACACCTCCTTAGGCACCCCTTGTTTTGCTGCCCTTTTGGCCTAATTGTTTTCTTTGAACAACTGTTTCATCCTGGGGTTCCTCGTTGAGGCAGGGTAGCCAGCCCAGGTCAATTGGTACCTGACGATAGGGTATATGTTGTTGTACTGGTAACGGAACACTTTTTTTGGGCTCATTTGGAAACAAGCTGTACTTAATGGATCCAAATAGTCCAGAAGGAAACCTAATTCTAATTTAAAGCTAAGCATTTCATGTGCCTTCATTATTAATACCTTTTTTGCATATGTATTTTGAATGCAATTTTACTTAGATGATTAATCCAAGGTTTCACTGCTTTTAACATGTGCATGGTATTCATGCAGCAGATAGGAAGAGGAGCTTTGTCATTGGGACCATTACACAATGTTGGTCCATAGCTTTGTCCTGGGTGGATGATGTTTTAATGTATTAACATTGATACTTTTATAGCGTGCTCAGTGCACTTGGTCCAATCTCTTTTGGGGTCCTTAAGGCACTCAGCAAAACATTTCAGTTCAAGTCAGGGTTTGAACACGAGCCCTTTTGGTAGGTAGTTAGGTTAGGCCACTCAGCCAACTAGTTTAAATCACTTGTTGCTTAAACTTAAGGCTTGCGAAAATTCCTTCCATCTTATTGAATGAAAGAAAAATTTCCGTCTGTAATTTTATATTGTGAAATTTGATTTAAGCATAGGAATATTTGGGGAAGTAGGTCTCAAGGGACAAAAATTGAATTCGATTATCAATAGTTTATTCAGTTAAAGACAATAGTCTATTCAGTTAAAGACAATAGTCTATTCAGTTAAAGTCAGTAGTCTATTCAGTTAAAGACAATAGTCTATTCAGTTAAAGTCAGTAGTCTATTCAGTTAAAGACAATAGTCTATTCAGTTAAAGTCAGTAGTCTATTCAGTTAAAGACAATAGTCTATTCAGTTAAAGTCAGTAGTCTATTCAGTTAAAGACAATAGTCTATTCAGTTAAAGTCAGTAGTCTATTCAGTTAAAGACAATAGTCTATTCAGTTAAAGACAATAGTCTATTCAGTTAAAGACAATAGTGTATTCAGTTAAAGACAATAGTCTATTCAGTTAAAGACAATAGTCTATTCAGTTAAAGTCAGTAGTCTATTCAGTTAAAGACAATAGTCTATTCAGTTAAAGTCAGTAGTTTATTCAGTTAAAGACAATAGTCTGTTCAGTTAAAGACAATAGTCTATTCAGTTACAAACAATCTGAATTCATTAAAAAATAATTAGAGTCTAGTCTTGTATCAACTAATTTAGCTTAGAAAGGGAAGAAATATAATAGTAAGAATTTTCTAGTTTTTTTTATTTGCATTTAACTTTACAAGGCAATTTCTCTTAGTGTTTGTAATGTCAAGCTTTTTTTCTCAAAGAATATCAACAACCAATTTGGTTTAAAGCTAAGTTTTGTGCTATTTATGTAGGATTTTAACTATAGTAGACCAAATATAATGTATATGACTTTTTTTATTGTCACATTAGGAGCTTTGCTGCTGAAATGTCTTTTTTTGTGAAGCAAATTGGGCTGAGTAAGTTGACTTAAAATTGATATTTTTTTTTGCAGTTTCATATGTAGTGATCTTAAATTAATGTCAGCTTTAGAATGACAGATAAGATTACATTGCTTTTAGTATGTGCCATGGCCATATGTGAGATCATCTTGATAATTTCCCCATTATCTGTTTTTGTCCACCTGTTCAGAACTCCATGCCAGAGAGACTGGTTCTAACAAACAAGTGGCCTCAAAGTCCTGTGCCCTGTCTCTGGTCAGACAGTTGTACCACATGAAAGTGATTGAGCCCAATACTGGCCAGAAGAAGAAGAAAGGCACAGAGAAGGTAAACACATGACACTATTTAACTTTATTTCAGTAGTCAACGGATATTTCTGAGAGATTTAACATTGGCATTAAGCCATTGAAACTAGACGTGTCATGGTTCTTTGTTAGTTTCATTTACGGCCATAAAATGTTGTGTATTCCAGCTACCACCTTATGAAGTCAATATTGGAGAAGAACTGGAAATGAAAATTGATCAATGTCTAAAACAATGGGGAGTAGAGCCAGTGACCTATTTTGAGGTGAGTACCACTAGTGAAAGGTATGGGAAGCTGTTTTGAAGATCTAATAATCCACTAGGCATGCCAGCTCTGCAATGTCAAGTCATGGATTGGGCCGAGCATGACAAGACAAGGACAGTACTTTGTCCACTGCCCACTATAGCTAGTGCCCCAATAACTACTGAATTCAATTTACCAGTTTCCATTGAGATTTAAGTTCATGGAACCCTTTTCTGTAGACAATATTTTATTCATTCACCAACATAGCTTTAGTTGAAGCTATCATACACAAAAAAATAATGATTATCTGTTTAATATAGCTTTGTATATAAACACATAAAAATTTTATCTTGCCATTTTAAAAAAAAATTCTATGTTTATTGTTTCTTCTATTGCAAGAATGGATTTGTTTCAAGCAAAAAAAAAAAAGAAATGTAGCTCTGGTGGGATTCATATTTTATTTAGGCTAAGTAGCAATGAATTCTAATTAGTGTCTGAATTCTAATTAGTGGCATTAATGCTGTCTGCTATCATCTTCATGTACATGTTTTCTTGCAAATGTTTGTAAGCAAATTGTAGGGCATTAATTACTAATTATTTACTAATTATATTACATTTACTAATATTACATTTACTAATTATATTACAAATATGAATGGATTTGTTTACTCCCAGCCTACTGAACAGAACAGCTCAAATGAAGGGGAGCCGGAGGCACCCTCACCTGTGACACTCATCAATCATCCTAGCTTGGAAGAGTTTGACCCAGCGCCAGCTAAAAACACACCTGGTGTAGTATCCTGGTCTCCTCCTCAACCTAATTGGAATCCTTGGAGTAATTGTAACATAGATGAAGGTCCTTTGGCTTCAGTAAGTGATATTTGATTTGTAAAACATTGACTAGTGGTCTATTGTCAATAGTATTCCACATGATCAGCCTCAGAAAAATACTAAATCTTAAATAGCAAGACTAAATATCTGACACTGAAGTTTTCCAAAGAGCAGGCCTGCAAAGTATTCACACTATCCTGATCAGTCTCAGTTGTTATGGGAATTCCACGCCTGCAGGATGGAAGACTCCTGCATCCCTAAAAGACTCCTTTATGGTCAATTAAAAAGGGGAAGCGATTATAAGGTGGACAAAGAAAACACCCTCAAAACGTCTCTAATAGCCTTCAACTTTGACCTTGGGAGACAGAAGCACTGTTGCAAAAATTGCAGAGGACAAGAGAACAGTGCTAGCAGAAGAAAAGGACCAGAGAAAAAAAAATCAAGCTACCAACACAAGCTCCAGCTGTTCTCTTGTCCTCAGCAATTTGTGCCTCAGTTTTCACAGTGCGTGCCATGATGCTCTGTCATGTGCTTGTGTCTCCCATCGCAGCTGGGACTGTATTAGGATTGTTTGGATGCTTTGCAGGCCTGCTCTTCCAAGAACTTAAGTATCTGGTATTTTTTTCTTGCCATCTGTTGATATAAGAAGCTGGTTAAAGTTAACCTAGATTATAAAAATATCAATAGTTAAATAAAACACTAACTTATTTAACAGAAGTTTACAATCTGTTTATAGGCCAGTCTAGATCAGATCAGTAAGGATTTGAAAATGGCTTTACAGATACAGTATGCTGAAGATGAAAACCTAAAGAAAGTGAGTTGATTAAAAAAACAAAATAACTTAACATTTTTTTTGTTAACGACGCTATTTCTATTCATTGTTATATGATTAATTGTAAAAATTTTAATGGTTCAAATTTTTTTGTCCTTATGCTCAGATGCTGGAAAGTCGGGCCCAATTGCCAGTTCATTCAGCTTGTGAAACCATTCTGTTTGAGGTGAACAGAAGTCCTGTCACATTGATCCGTGGAGAAACTGGATGTGGTAAAACAACACAGGTTGGTCTCTATGGAAATGATGAATAACACAGACTTGTTAAACAGAGCTTAACATCAAAACATTGGTTGAGCTACGTTTAGCAATAACTTGCTGAAAATATTAAACAGTTTGATATGACATTTTTTCAAAGGAAAAAATCATGTGATAAAATAAATACGTTTTATAATCCCAAAAGTGAAGTATTATTTGCTGCTTATAGATGTTTTTTCTTTTTGGTTAGTAGTTATCTTGAATACTTAAATGTTCCAGTCAGACTCACTGATTGCTAATTAGAATGCTTTGATTGATATTATTTACTGATTGCACATATATTCTTTACCAGGTTCCACAATTTCTGTTGGATCAGATGATCAATGCAGGTCTTGGCGCCAATTGCAATATAATTGTCACACAGGTTAGTTCTAGAAAGGGTGACAACCTTTATTTTGTAAGTCTTATGGTAAATCAATGCCTCAAAGTTGATAGAAGTGAAATGCTATTTAAACAATTTTTCTTTTTACAGCCCAGACGTATCAGTGCAGTATCCATAGCTGAGCGTGTTGCAGCCGAGAGATCAGAGTGCCTTGGTAACTCTGTAGGCTACAGTGTTAGGTTTGAGTCTGTAATGCCTAGAGCCTATGGCAGTATACTCTACTGCACTGTTGGTAAGCCTTGCTTAGTATATTTCAATTATTCTTTAAGTTGATGGATAGGTCTATCCATATCTCTTACAATGAAGACATGACAACTGAAGAAAAAGCAAATAACATAAATATACCATGAAAATGTAAAGCACTTTTGATGTGCTGTTATTTTTTAGCTTGTCTGTTTTATATCTTCATTTTTTTTTTGTTTTCTTTTTAGGAACATTGTTACGACGCTTAGAAGGAGGTCTTAGGGGCGTGTCACATGTCATAGTTGACGAGATTCATGAAAGGGACATAAATGTAAGGTTAATTTTGACTTAAAGGAATCAATCTTCAAAGAGAATTATATTTATTGTTAAATTGTTACTTTTCACCTTGCTTTGGAAAATTTTAATAGAATTGTAAAGTCTTGTCTTCATCCACATATCAGAAGGAACCAGCATTATATTATGTTATTATGGCACTCATCAGCCAATTTATTGATACAACTTCAATTGTTTAAAATAGTGCTTTAATGTGTGATAAAAATATGTGAAAACCATAATTATACTTCCCATATCACACTATCACTTGCATTTTGCAAGACATAGATTCCAGTGGTTCCAATGCTACTTTTGGTCTTCAATTGAACATTTTTGTTTAAAATTAAGTAAGCATATTGTATGCACATGCATATAAACCATTGCTAAACTAGTAAAAGAACTCAAATAAATATGGCATTTAAGTTTATCATAGGCTGAAATCTAAAGAACCATGATGATTAAAATAGTGGCAAAGGCTATTTGTGGTCCATGGTGGGAAAGCTGTACAACCATGCTAATGATGACACTTTCAAAACCTGTTTTAGCTTTGTTTCCAGATTAAATTTTTCACTCACCTTGCTTTCAACAACATAACCATTAAAGTGCATCTTTGGTGCTTGCATAAGGACTATCAGTTTCATTTATTATAAACTTTTAGATAGTCCAATGAGACAAAGTAACCTTATGAATTTGAATATCGAATTTAAACTTTTCTTTTTTCTGAATATTTATTGGTCTTGCGAAATGATGAATGTGTCTGTTCATGGTATTTCAGACTGACTTCCTGCTGGTGTTACTGCGTGATATGGTCAGAGTGTACAAGGAACTCAGAATTATTCTGATGTCTGCAACAGTTGACACAACTCTCTTCACTGATTACTTTGGGGATGTGGCCATTGTGGAGGTATATGGCAGGACATACCCTGTACAAGGTGAGTTACATGAATTGACTGAATTGGCCATAAAAATAAAATTGTAGTGAAGGACATTTTGTTTTTACAATGAATTTTATCTGACACTTAATAAGGTGGGGCATAAGGTGTATGAACAGTCATATCATAAAAAAGTGGAACAAGACATACAGACTTTTATAGGAGGCAATAAAATTGGGGATTTTCCTGATAAACCATCTCAATGATATTACCTTTACGTGGTGAGGTAGCCTTCAAGAATTATGACTAGACATTACCTTTACAAGGTGAATGAGTTAGCTATCTAGAAATATGGCTAGACATTACATTTACAAGGTGAATGTGATAGCTATGCAGAAATTTAATAAAATTATTATTTCTAATGCCATGTTTCTATAATGTAGCACATTTGAGGTTAAATAAATTATAGCTTTATATAGCGCTACTTTCATGCTTATAGCATGTTCAGAGCGCTTTGTGGAACATTTCGGGGGGGGGGGGGGGAGGGGGGGAATATCTGGGAGAAGGTTTTCTGTGCTGCCATTAGGCGCTCAGTAAACACTACTCGAACCTCAAGCCCTTTCATAGGTAGCCAAGCAAGTTCAAGCGTACTTCTTGACCACGCTTCCCATTCCATTATTGAAATGTAAATGTGTGGCTCATTTGGTACAATATTGGACTCAATCTCAACCTTCAATATTTATTTAATTTGCTGCCCTCTTAGAAAAGTCAGTTTGTCTTTGAGAACACATTTTAATATTTTGAAGTTTCAAAGTAAAACTACTTGTGTGTTGAAATGTTAAAGTTAGTTTTAGAGTACTTCTGTTATTGGTCATTGAACTTTTGACCTTGCCTGTTGCCTAACTTGTAATGTTATTTGCCCAGTGATGTGTTTAAATCTGTAATGCTTTGTTTTCATTTGCTAGAGTACTATTTGGAAGACATCATTGAGATGTTAAACTTCAGACCACCCCCTGAAGATAAACGAAAGAAACACGAGGATGATGATGATGGAGGAGAAGGAGATGATGTGAGTCTTTAACATTGGTATAGGAAGTCTCAGGTGGGAGGTGATGTGAGTCTTTAACATTGGTATAGGAAGTCTCAGGTGGACAGTTGGAAACATTGTAGTTCAATACATATCATTCTTCACTTTTTATCTGTCCATGATTTTAAAACATTCTCTTGCTTCCTACTCTCAAAATAACTTTTACAATTCAGTCTAGAAAAAAAATGAAGCGTTGAACAAAAATAAATATTTATTTTCAAATGATGATTGACCGTCTAATAATTTATTTGTAATTATTAGTGATTGGATTTTCCTAATTGAAACAACTTTAAAGTGATTGTTTATAACCTTATAATCCACCACTAGTTTTGACACAAAAATATTACCACTTTTTGGTGCTTATTTATCAGTTGTTTTGAAAATAAAAATAATTAAATGACTTTTCTTAATGTAATTATCATTTTAACCCTGCTCCAAATCAAATGATTAAGCTCAATAATATTGAACAAGCTCTTAACAAATTGAAGAGCTCAGAGCAACGGAAACATTTTCATAACAAATCAAAAACCTTATCATCAAAAGATTTGACCTATATTTTGAACAGGAATTTAATTTACTAAACATATCTGCCTACTTGCAGATTACTATTTCATTGGTAAAGGTGTTGGTGCAATCTTTTTACTGGTGGTTTTTAATCATTTGCACAGTCATCTTTTTTGTTTAAGACATTCATTTACAAATGCAGGTATGACAGGTTTAGAACATACCATTGTGATTAAAGACTGACGTGCATATCCACAGTTAAGGTTTTTAAAAAAATCTCTAATATGTCTGGCTATTTACAGTTGAACCAATTATTGGTTTGTTGTTTTCTCTTACTAATTTTAGTATTATCATAAGTATAATTTCAATTCAACAGGAAAATTGCAATAAAATTATAGCACCTGGCTATGCTGAATCTACAAAGATAGCCATGTCTCAGTTGTCAGAAAAAGAAATTCCATTTGAACTTGTTGAGGTAAACTGCTAAGCATTTAGTATTGTAACTTGTAATCTTTTTTTTTTTTTTGAAGTAGAAGTCTTATAGTTTAAATGTTGAACACTTTAGATTACTAGATAAAATTTGACTTGCAAAATGATTTGTTTAAATGTGACACTTTATACCATTGTATCATTATTAATAAGAGAAACACTTTTCCATGGTCTGTCAATGCTATCTCTTTGTGTATTTATTTTACAGACTCTGTTGAGATATATAAAAGGACTGGGAGTTCCAGGAGCAGTTTTATTTTTCTTGCCAGGATGGAATCTCATTTTCATGCTTCATAAACATCTGGAACAAAGCCCAGAGTTTGGTAAGTGTTTGGATATTCTGAACTGGCTAAAATGTTCTTAATTAAGCTGATTTTTGACATTCTGAAATTTGACTTCATCCTTACGTTAATGAGCTTATTAGACTAAGTCTTACAATATTATTCAGACAGCTTAAAAAAACAAGAATTTTAAACTAGCACTTAGTAAAATTATGTTTTAACATTTGATGATTTTCATATGCTGGTAAACATTAGTTTTATAAATTTTAAAGTTTGGAAAAGTTACTTATTTGCACACACACACGCAATGAAACAAATGTTCTTGTTATTTCAATTCTCATTGCTAGGGAGTTCAAGGTATAGGATTTTACCTTTGCACTCTTCCATTCCACGTGAAGATCAGAGACGTGTCTTTGAGCCTGTTCCTCCTGGTGTCACTAAGGTATAGCATGTTAGTCCAGTGTTTGAGCAGTCTCGATAAATTTTTTAAAATTTTGAAATGTTTAGAAACCAAGTTTCATATTAGTTAATGGGGACTATTCTCACAGTGAAAGCTTTCTGCATGTATCATTTATAGTTTAGTCCATTGTATTACTCTGATCTAATTCTTATGTAAAGGTTAATTTTTAAAAGTTATTTGTAGATAACATCCCACAATTCTTCACATTGAATTACATCTCATTGTACTCACAAGTCTGTTAAGCATGTTGATTCCTGATGAATGTGGTTTTGCACTTTTTGCATTCAAATGGCCAAAAAGTGGAGACAACCCCACACAACATATGCAACCAACACTATTGAGTTCACTAAGTTAGATAACTCTTTGTGCAGTTGTCACTTAGCAAAACAAAAAGTGCTTTTGTTGAGGAACTTCTATACATTTCTGTCACTTTCCCTAAAATGTTGCTGTTCACCCTGGCCAATATCTGGAGAGAGTAACATTTACCTTTTTTTAATGGTCCACAAAAGGGAAAGCTGCTAGTACTTTTGTGTGGTCCTGTATGTTTGTTAAGTCACATTTAAACTCAGAAACTAGAAAAGATATTAAAAATCCAATTTCATAATATTCTGGACTCCTATCTGGTGTAACAACTATTGAAAACAGTTGTGTTTTTTAAACTAAATAAGTTGTTTTTCTTAAAAAGACACCATTTTTTAACTCTTTCTCTCCTATTTGACGATACCATTGTTGATTTGACCTCTTCAAATGAAATTTTTTTTTTAATCAACATTAATTTTTATTTTATAAAAAGAGCACGCATTCCCATTCAGTTCTATACCAAATAAACTATTTCCTGCTAACAAAGTTCTAGAAGTTTAATCATAACAAGGAAGTGAACTACAAATGAACAAAATGAATAATTCCGTCGGATCATGGAAAAATAATTATGGAGAGAAAGAGTTAAAACTATTTACTATTAGTTGTGGAAATTAGGGGAGACTATATTAAGGAAGGCAGGTGATTATTTATTATTATTATAGTTTTATCATTTGCCAAATTAAAAAAAATATATTTGTAATTTGTGTTCTTTGTTGTAGGAGCTACAAATAAATACATTTTGTATTCACATAATTATACACATTTTAAAAAACACAACTTAATAAACAGTATGTAGCCTCACATGTTATTTACATATAGTGCAGAGCATCCATTCAACACTTCACCAAAGGGAAAGACTTCTTGCAAAGCCATGAAGAATAAATAGGCCATTCACCAACCCACTAGGAATTAGATAATCATTCAATCACATCCATTAGGCCAGTATCACACTGAATCATATCTTTAAAACAATCAGTTCATTAAATGCTTATCAATATTAACAATGAAATACTAATAATAACAAAGTCAGTCAGCTAAATAATGCAACCACATAAGAAACAATTATGCCTTGCTCACAATTATTTAGTATGTAGCTAGGAAGGATTGTGACAGATGATTGTACTTAATAGATTCTGATATTCAAGCTGAATGTATTTTATCTTCAATCCTTTCCAATCAAACAAACCATGGGCAGACCTCGTGGGGGTAGCAGCTAAGTTTGTGTTTTACACAAACTTTTTTTAAAATTTTGTTTATTTTGCGTTTGATTTATTAGAAACAGGGAATGTTTATCTGGACCCTAGCAGCCCTATATTTTACACCAAATAGAATATTAAAGGATATTATGTTTAAATACACCGATAGCAAAGACAAACAGACACAAACACTCTTTTGTTCCCCTGGCAATCAAATCATTAAATAAGAACAATCTGGTATAAACTTTGTCACATGTAAATTATGAGTGAGTCTGGTGTGAATTTACACTTTGGTTTCTTATAGTTATAATGTTTTTTGTTTGGTGTAATGCACAAATTGTAAGACAAATTTCCTTACGGATAATAAAGATTATTATTATTATTATTATTATAAATCTCTTTCTAATTACCAGATCATTTTGTCAACCAACATATCAGAAACTAGTGTTACCATTGATGATGTTGTATACGTAATAGACTCTTGCAAGTAAGTTTTCTCTTTCTTAGTAATAGTTGTTCAAGCATTTCTATATCACTGTTAGGCTCACTGTTTCTTTTCATATTTGAGTTTATTAATATAGACATACAAATATTTAACTAAATTAAAGTTCATCTTTCAGACCTTGCGGTCTATTGGGCAGATGATGTAAAGGTCATCTGTTTCTGTAGCCTACAGTTAATGAGGGTGTTATGTGGCCATCACAATGACCATCCTTTTACTTTAATTTTAATTTAAGCGCTCTACCAATCAGCCACTGTGCTTGCAAACAAATGTTTATCGAATCTCATTTAGAATTATTTTGTGTTAAATTGTATTTATTTTTTTATAGCTGTATTATAGCTATATTAGTTTTAGATTGACTTGCATAAAACTAAAAAAATACAGACTATTATCGTAAATATAATTATTATAATGAAATTTTATTATACCAAGATTGTTTGTTAATGCAATGAAGTTATTGTTATTGGTTGCTGATGCAATGAAAATTTATAAAAAAAGACTTAAACCTCACTGCTTTTCAAACTGTTGATTGATTTTGCTAACAATTTCTGTGTTATTCCAGAGTTAAGATGAAGCTGTTTACATCCCATAACAACATGACCAATTACGCCACTGTGTGGGCCAGCAAAACCAACTTAGAGCAGAGACGAGGTCGTGCAGGCCGTGTCAGAGCTGGTTTTGCTTTCCATTTATGTAGCAAGGCTAGATTTGAAAAGTAACTATTTTTTCTTTCATTGTTGTGTTAAATCTTAGTTTGATAGACACAGTAATTGATAGACACAGTAATTGATAGACACAGTAATATCCTCAATTATGGAGTAAGATTTCCAAAGAATGTAAAATAAAATGTTGTTCTTACCCAACTTCATGTGTTTGTGACAGTAATAAAACTGTTTCATTCCAAGCTTTGGGGGTTCCCAAAGGCTTTAATGCTTTTAATATATTAGAATAGCTTATCTTAAAATGTATAAAATAAAAAAACAAACCCTTATGTGTATAATATAATGCTATATGGTAGAAGAAGAGGAAACCGTGCCCTATATTCTGTTTGACTGCCCCAGACCTGCTGATCTCCGTCTTGACAGGTCTGGGAAACCAAAAATTCTCGACCTGTATGGTGACATTTACACACTACGCAAGACAGCAGGGTTTCTGTCCAGGGCTTTTGCAAGAAAGGGTTTAAGCCTCTCAAGCTCTCACTCCAATGGAGTTTGATGTTGATGATGATGATGATATAAACAGCACAATGATCAATCACAATTCCTTAATGTCAAATACCCATGTGAGCTGGGAAGACTCAGTGATGTCCTAAAGTTTCCTAAATTCAGTATCCCAAACTTCATTGGATAGCAGAGAAAGTGTTTCTGATTGCTACATTTCAAGTTCAATTTTGATTGATAACATTTTTTTAGTGTTTCAAATGTTTACAAAAACTGTACAAAAGCAATGGCTGTAGTTGAGAAAACGATATAAAAAGAATTTTATGGACATTTTTTAATTTCCTTTCCTATGCCAGGCTAGAGCAGCATGCTACTCCAGAAATCTTCCGCACCCCACTACATGAATTGGCTCTGTCTATAAAACTTCTCAGGCTTGGACCCATTGGTATGTTCTTGGCTAAAGCTGTTGAACCCCCTCCCATTGATGCAGTCATCGAGGCTGAGGTCATGCTAAGAGGTCAGTGTGTGGGCAGATATCAGTTTTATATAAGATCAGTTTATGCGTGATTGATATACTTATAAGTGCTTCCTGGGAAATGACTAAATTAGCCAGTTTTGAATTTGCATTCATTTATTCATAAAATTACCACTGTTTCCTTCAATGGGCAATATGTTATCATTTTTTACCTTTCCTTTGTGTTAGTCATGGATATGTATCCAAATATACTCTTAAGTGCAACCATTTTCCTATCAATTGTGAACCCCTCCTCCTACATTGAGGATACCTTGAGTAGTCATCCAGAGTAGTCATCCTTCTCCACTGCTGCCAGGTTTCAAGTTCATGGGTTTTTCTCTTGATTTTTTTTTTGCCCTTATTTTCTCTCAAATTTAAATTTAATAATATGAAAATACATATTGTCTAAAACATTATAGTTTTCTAACATTAGTTTTAGTGTGTTAGTTTTTGTTTTATGAAATTGTTGTCCCAAATATTAAGAAAAGTTTTTAAAAGAATCTTTTTAGAAATTAGCACTTTCTTGTATTAATATTTAACACAGAAATGGAAGAATAGAAGTGTATAATATAATTGAATGTGAGATTTATTATTTTGGAGGTATGGTAGTAAATGATGTCATTTTGTTTCACTAACACTCCTCAATCTAGGGTACCTGTATTAGAAGCATTGAATTTATGTCTCTCTGTAACCTTGTCTAGCTCTAGTAGTAGGATGTATTGTCTACATTTTCTCTTAACCTTATTGTTTTCAAATTGTATGAAACACTATATCAAGACCCTATTTGTTCACAGCTATGAGAGCTCTAGATGCTAATGATGAGCTTACACCTTTGGGAAGACTGTTGGCCAAAATGCCCATAGAGCCAAGACTTGGGAAAATGATTATCTATGGATGCATTTTTTAGTAAGAATGACTATTATTGTAATTAAAACTTTATTTCAAATCTCTATTAATTATGTTCTTTGTCTTGATGAGATAATGAAAATGATTTCTTTTGTCATTACAGTGTTGGGGATGCCATGTGTGTCATTGCAGCAAGTACCACATTCCCTGAGCCTTTCATCGTCCCAACTGACCGTCGAAGACTGGGCTGGATGCACAAAAATTTGGCAGGGAACAGGGCCAGTGATCATGTGGCATTGTTGAACGCCTTCCAGATGTGGGAAGATGCTAGGTAGGAAAGATGTTCTTTATGAATGTTTAAGATGGGATGTACAAATTAGACAGGCTGATCATCTTAGTTTACAATGGGTTTTAACTTTTCTTCTTTGCATTTAGAATGTCTCTCATCACACATCAACTTTTGTCTCTGAAGTTCTTAGTCCTAAGAATAACAGTAAAGTCCCCCTTTCAGACCTTGTGGTCTATAGGGCAGATGATGTAAAGGTCACCTGTTACACTAATGAGCCTATCAGTTATAGCTTTGAAGGATAAACTACATTAGGCTGCTTTTATAGCCCTTGGTCTTTTATACACACTAATCTCTTTTGGCTTTTATTTCTATCCAGGGATGATGAAATCTATTGGCTCTTCTTCTTCTAGTATTCAGTTCAAGACACAAAATCTATGTAAATCTCTTCCCCCCTCCACCCATGTACTCACATACACACTCAGGTGATTCTTTGGGTCATCAGTCTTAGGCCCAGAAATAGATCCAACCTTGATGATACAAAACATTGTCTTTGTTTTCACACATGAAGTAGACATTCACACACACGCACACAAGTATTTCAAAAAGGAATGGACAATGAGACCTAGTATATGTGATTCATAAGTAGGCAACTGTTTTGTTTTTATTGTACGCAGGTCAGGTGGAGAGCGGGATGAAATCAGTTTCTGTGAGAATAAATTGTTGAACATGCAGACGCTGCGCATGACCTGGGAGGCTAAAGTGAGTGTTAAGGATTATATCTTATACATTTTTTATCTTTCAGTCATAATTTATCATTTTAGTGAACTAGTGGTAGAAACTTTTTTATGACTTAGAAAAAAATAAAAAAAAAAATAAATCAAAATATGTGTCTGGATTTTTTAGAACCAGCTGCGAGATATTTTGATCAATGGTGGCTTTCCTGAAGAGTGTTTACTGCCTCAAAGCTTTAACTTCACTGGCCCGGACAATAAACTGGACATTGTAAGTAGCCAGCTTTAGTCATCTATTTATATTAACATTTTGAATTAATAAAGGAGACTAGTTTCATTTCTTTTAGTTTCAACTTTTTATTTGGTACTTCAAGTTACATTTGACGAATTTGCCTTCATTGTATGATTTAAATAACAGTTATTACAATTTTACCTTGAGTCATTTATTTTAAAAACAAAATAATTCTCTAGAAAACAAATAATGAAAAAAGTTAATAATCATGACATCATTAACATCAAAAAAAGACATCAAGAAAAGACATTAACATGAAAACAAACAAAAAATTTAATTTTTTGAAGTACTACTGTAACATTTCAGAACCTCTCTGCCTATGACTTAGCTGACTTATTTTATATAAATGAGTTCCACATATAAGCAGGGTTCGTAGCGCTCCTAAAAACTCCTAAAATCTCCTAAAAAATGAAAAGTCTCCTAAAATCCTAAAATTCTCCTAAAAATTGCCGAAAATCTCCTAAAATTTTGTCCACTCTCCTAAAATTTTTAATTTTGCTTATTTCTTGCTAAAAATGCGGGGGAAAAAAAGCAGCCTAACCAGGCATTCTGATCGCATAACCTTACGGGCTGGCTGTGTTAATGAGCTGACCAGTGACGCTTCTACACCGCCTTTCACCCACTTGGGAAGCGCGACCTCGTGATTGAGGATGGCCTTGGCTCAAGCAAGCATTTCACCTGGCAGTATTTTTCTGAAGTCAGCGTAGAAATGTTTGTTTCCATTTATTGTTACCACTAAAGACGCGCTAGATCTAGTCTGTAGTGACTATTGTCTATAATTAGTGCAATTACCAGACAAATTTGTAGGCTACACCCCTCCGGGCCCTCCCTCACCTAAAATCTTCTTGTTGTGAGTGTAAGAGTGACTTCGCGTGGAAAGTCCGTAAATCTTCTAGATCTAGCTAGTATCTAGTAATAGTATCTAGATCTAATTTAGATCTAAGTTAGATCTAGTGAAGATAATTCGCACCTAACCTGAAAACTCAGTGAATTTTAGTCAATTTAATGATCTCGATACATCTAATGTCTAGATTACTCTAGAAATACGCTAGATTCTAGATTTACGCTAAATCAATTAGAGTCTAGTGAAGATAATTAGCACAAAGAAGAGAAAAGCCGGCAAATTTAGTGACTTAGATCTAGACTAGATCTACGGTATATTCAGTGAAGATAATTCGCACACTGCCGCGAAAAGTCCGCAAATTTTAGTGACTTAGATCTAGACTCTAGATCTACGGTATATTCAGTGAATATAATTCACACGCAGCCGCGAAAAGTCCGCGAATTTTAGTGACTTATATCTAGACTCTAGATTTACTCGAAATCACTAGAATCTAGTGAAGATAATTCTCACACAGCCGTGAAAAGTCCGCAAAATTTAGTGACTTAGAGTTAAAGTCCGCGAATTTTAGCGAATTAGTCTAGATCTTCTGTAAATTTAGTGAAGATAATATTCACACAGCAGTGAAAAGTCCGCGAATTTTTGTGACTTTGATCTAGGCTCTAGATCTACTGTAAATTCAGTGAAGATAATTCTCTCACAGCCGTGAAAAGTCCGCGCATTTTAGTGACTTAGATCAAGAGTCTAGATCTACTGTGGATTTAACGAAAATATTTCGCATACAGCTGTGAAAAGTCCGCAAAAATTATTTCACTCGTAAAAGCCAGGGAAACTATAGGCCTATGGTTGAAAAAGATTCTGCTAGGAAAAAAAAAACATGAATAGGTCTAATCCCCCCCCCCCCCACCCCCAAATCCAAAAGCCATTTTTAGTAAGCAATTGTCAACTAAACATTCAAATAGGCCTATATTGCCCTTTATATTACACTTTTTACAGGCTCTGTTTATGAGAAGGATTTAAGTTAGCTAATAAAAGAATAAAACATTACCTCAAATGCACACCATGACTCTAGTATCTATAAGATACATATAGGAACTAATAATGTACATTTCCATCACAGAGAATACACATTATGAAGGCATCTCTAAGAATGGAAAAGCAACCATTTGTAATGTTTTTAAATAAATCTTTGAAAAAAAAAAATGGTTGTTTGAGGTTTTGGATGACAGTCAAGTTGTTACTTGATTAAAAGATAACTTTCATTACATTTTCTGTGGACATACCACAGTTGATAACATTGTTTCTGTGGCATATTGGCAAGATATTTATTATTTTTAAAATCAAATAACAATAATTGATTTGATAAATGCTTAGTTTTGTGTATGTTTTACTATGTATCACACAAACGGATAGAAAACACTCACACATATCATACATTTCATACTTTAAAAAAACCTCCTAAAATCTCCTAAAATTTTGTCATGGAAAAGTGCTACTAACCCTGTATAAGCAAATTTAATACTTTCTGATAATTATTCAACTAAAAATAAGTTCAAGAATATTTTCAGTATCTTTACAATGTGAAAAATCCAAGAAATGAATTGCCTCTTCACTGAAAGCTGATAGTTTAAGGAATATTTGGGTTGTACTATCTGTGTGTATTTGTACATTTCCACAGGCCATCACTCTTCTTTGTCTGGGACTGTATCCTAATGTTTGCTACCACAAAGAGAAACGTAAAGTCTTGACCCAAGAGTTCAAACCTGCTCTAGTTCACAAGTCATCTGTTAACTGCAGTAATTTTACCATTGAGTTCCCATCTCCATTCTTTATATTTGGTGAAAAGGTGAGTTAGTCTTCAGTTAACCTTCTGTTAGTCTTCACTTAGCCTTCTGTTAGTCTTCACTTAGCCTTCAGTTAGTCTTCACTTAGCCTTCAGTTAGCCTTCAGTTAGTCTTCACTTAGCCTTCAGTTAGTCTTCACTTAGCCTTCAGTTAGCCTTCTGTTAGTCTTCACTTAGCCTTCAGTTAGTCTTCACTTAGCCTTCAGTTAGCCTTCAGTTAGTCTTCACTTAGCCTTCAGTTAGTATTCACTTAGCCTTCAGTTAGCCTTCAGTTAGCCTTCAGTTAGTCTTCACTTAGCCTTCAGTTAGTCTTCAGTTAGTCTTCAGTTAGCCTTCAGTTAGTCTTCACTTAGCCTTCTGTTAGTCTTCAGTGATTTTATTGCTATAAAAAGGAATTGTTTTTTTGTTTTACATTTTTATGTATTTATTTTACTTGTAAGGTTTTTGTATTCAAAACTTGTCAGACCACTTTGAATCTTTCTTTAAGCCTTTATACTATTAACTCTTTAGAGACCAGTGTAATAGTAGGCTAACAGACACTAACAAATACTTTCTTGTCTGTATCAATGCTAACTTTATTCTTCTACATTGTCCATATATATATATATATATATATATATATATATAATAGTAGGCCATGTAGGTCACGGGGATACAATAATATTAGACAAAACAACATTTACTATCACTACCACCAACTCATCATATTTCAAAATATTGATTTTGTTTTTTGAATTGCTTATTTTTGGGTGGGGAAACAAGATTTCTGTGCTGCCTTTGGCCACTCAGCTTGAGTCTGAATTCAAACTTGAACTCTCTTGATAGATAGCCATGTACTTTTTTGCCATTCAACTGTATGTAAACACATTGTACAAATAAAATCTATGCCAATAGAACTTCAAAAATAGGTACAAGCAAATTACATTTATGATTGATAACAAAACTAATGTGAAAGAAACAAATTATTTTTAATCTTACCAATTTCTTTACAGATTTCACAGCCAAACAGATGATTTTAAATCAATTAAATAGAAAAAAGCAACAGAAAATTAATATTATTAGTTGGAATTTTAAAAATTCTAGGATCAAAAGACATTTCTTATTAAAGACTGAGACGTTAATTTGCTATATTTTGCTTTATCAGACACATTTATGAAACCATGGCTTGAAAAGTAAAATAATTTACACAAATATTGAGCAGGAATAGTCCTGTCAAATAATTTATAAATTCCACTGATTTCTTGCTAATACTGCAACAACTATCAACATTTTATTGTCATCAGTACTGGTACTATGTTATTTTAATTTTCAGGACATGACATTGAAAAAAAATATCCTATCCTATACCATAATTATCAACATAATACATTGATACTTTTATCATTAGATGCATCAGCTGAACTCAACCTACATACACATACTAGGAACTTGTCATTTCTGCATGTTTCAGATACGTACACGGGCAGTATCCTGCAAACAGATGACAAACATCTCACCTGTCCAGCTGCTGCTGTTTGGTCCTAGGTCTGTGTGTCGGCAAGGAGAGGAGGTCATTATGGATGGCTGGTAAAAAGCTTGTTCCAATAGTAAAGTCTAGTGAATATTTAAAAATACATTATTTGGGGAGAGATATACAGTGTTTTGATGAAGACCTTTGATCTTGAAGTTTTCATTTGTTTCCACTAAGTTTGAGATAATGTTGTTCTAGTTAATTATACTTTCCTGGCTTATTGCTTCAAAAATAAAATCTGCAATAGTTGTTCATAATTTTCATAGTTACACTATGTGTGAATTAGAATAAATAATATGTTTTCAATTTATATAAGCACAACATTATCAGCAAATGAATCCTTTTTTCACCCCATTGCTCAATTAACTCTTTGGCTCTGCAACAACGCACAGGACGTTGATTTTAAAAAAGGGGAAAAAAGTCGGACCAACGCTGGGGGCATTGGCTATTTAAAATTTATTTTTTCGTTTCTATTTCTTCAATTCTTGTTTTTTATTGCTTAATTTTTTATCTAGAATAGTTTCCCTTTGCTAAACATCCGGAATTTCCTTCATTTAACGTGTTTTTATTTTGTACGAAGTTTGTTAAGAGATGACATTTATTTTTTCTGTGTGCGTGTTTTTTTAAATGGAAACTCCGATGGTTTTGACAATTTTTGATATAATATGTGTTTTGATTTATAGATAATGAATATATTATTCTTTTTTTTTTATTTGCAAGAATAACTTAGTAATTGATGTTTTTGTGACATAAATTTTCTGCGCATCCAAAACAGTCAGATTTTCACTGAATTTCTGTGTGACATCACGAGTGTGCACTCAAATCCTATAGATAGGGAGGCGCCAAGTTATACGAGGACGAGGAAAAAAAATTATCTTTGATAAAAAAAATTTTCGTTAGTACATCATTAAAATACTTTAAAAGAAATTTCTAATGGTGTATAAATTATGACTGTATGTTTGACAGTAAGAAAGTTATGATTTTTTTGTGCCGTTTTGACCTAACATTGGTTGACATGGAAAAAGTGATGAGAGCTTGACGCTGGCTCAGCCGGCGAGACACACCCCCAAGGTCAAAAGTTAAAAAGTTGGAATTGAGTTTCGTAGACGATAGATCTACTTATTAAATAAGAAATTTAATAGTAGATCTAGTATTCGTAGTAAATTTCTAGCTCACAAATCTGATTCATTTATATTTATGAACTTCAGTTTTTTTTAAATGTCTCAGTAGTATCATTAATTGAATTCTTTGGCCTGGAAATCCAATGTATTGTTGGTACTGCACCTGGTATTAACTTCATTTTTTTTTTTCAAATCCCATTTCCACAGCAATGAAAATGAAGTTGCTGAAACAGCTAATCTC
This sequence comes from Biomphalaria glabrata, assembly GCF_947242115.1. NCBI lineage: Eukaryota > Metazoa > Mollusca > Gastropoda > Planorbidae > Biomphalaria > Biomphalaria glabrata. The sequence continues at coordinate 10,745,575 of NC_074719.1, forward strand.
AAAATGGTCTGAGCATAAACAGGAATTAGCTAATGCCTTTGTAAAATATTTGCTCTTCAGGCGAATAAATTTTTCCCATTTTCCCTTTAAAACTTCATTCAAGTTCATCTCTTGGAAACACATGAAAAGAGACACTAATTTCTGTATCAGCATACTTGCTGATTGTATCTTTGTGATTGGAACTACTGCAACAAGCTGAAAAACAGTATTTCATTTTCTTCAAGTAGAAATAGAGGTTTAGATCTAGAATATTATTTATAAACAATGACCAATTATAAATCAACGTGGAGACTAGATCTAGCTGTGAAGCGTAACAATAAATGCGATCCGATAGGTCTAGATCTAGACTAGAGAGTTTATCGGTTATATAGGTCTAGATCTAAATTTAGCCAGCATCCTTGTGACGTCACGTTTTTAAAAACTAAAAACATCTTGCAGAACCCCGTTTTTTGGGGGGCGTGGAGAATTTTCTGTCTAATTTATTAAATATAAAATTTTCCGAGCATTTAAATAAAAAATGATATAATGTTTACTATTACAACTTTTTACGCAGAATTTAAATATGTCAATAACTAAAATTTGAAAAACTATCGGAGTTTCCCTTTAACATGGAGCTTCAACCAAGGCCATATAAACTTTGTAGTTTTAAATATTTCTTTGATAAAGAAGTATAATAATTCAGATGACAGTGATTTTGTTTCATCTGATGGTGATATTGATAAATCTAATTATATAGTCTAGATCTAGTAAATTAATTTATAGATCTAGGGCTAGGTCTAGTAATGATGAAGTTTATCAGCTGATGAAGCAGCTCCATCCCCAGCTAATGTTCAATGTAGATCTAGAACTAGTTTAGCTGTCTCTACATCATCTAGATCTAAATCTAATCAGATAGATGTAGATCTCTAGATCTATCATCTAGGCACTGAAACAGATCAATTTCAGATTTGTTCCATCAAGAAATTGGGTTGTCAACCTAGACTTAGTCAGCACTGCATCTATTGAGCTGGAATGTTGTTTTTTTTCATTGACAATCACATTGTTGATAGTCTTGTCAGCAAAATAAATAGCTATGCTGACCATAGGATTAAATTGAACACTCCTGCTAGAATAAGATTCATTTTCAGAGAATGGAGACCTATAACTATAAAGAAAGACAGAGTATGTAAACACTGTAGGTCAGGGAGAACGGTTTATGTTTGCGCTGGATGGGAGTCGAACCCACACTTCATATTGACTGCTTCCATGAATATCGCAACTAGAAGGAATATTTATATACTAAGTACATGAAGAACTTAAGAGGAAAATATTATAAATATATATAAGCTGTGCAGTTGGACTAGTTTTAGGGTAAAAGTTTTTTGTTCCAAGAGTGTTGCTTTTTTTATGGGCGTTTTCATTAAAGTAGTGACATTGGATTATTAGTTCCAGTTTATTATTTTTTGCATCTATTGCTGTTTCTTCTATGGTGTTCTGTAAACAAATGGATAAAAATGAGAAAAAAACTTCTTTGAATTCAATTTGAACAATAAATTTCTTGTAACATGCACTTGGATGGATATTTTCAATGTCAGTTGGTGAGTTTTTCATTTTTATATTCAAAACCCAAAATTACAAAAACAACATGATTTGCTAACTAGAAAACATAAGAAATGGAAAGAGCATCCATTTCTCTTTAATTCTATATCAAATTTATTATTTTCCAATAATAAATAAAAAAGTTATACAAGTTATATCGAAGCAAAGTAGCGCACTCTGAAATGGCGGAAAAATTAATTCCGTCCAAAAGTGGAGAATAATTCTGAAGTAATTCCGGAGCCAAAGAGTTAATAAGTTTATGAGATAAATGTAAACATTCAAATTTGATCAAGTGACATTGAGAAGTTCCAAAGGCTGCTTTTGGTATTTCTCTTTTTTCCTGGCATTGATTTTATGTTTCAGGGATGCTTAAAAAAATAACTGTTAAAACTCCTACAAAATAAATGTTATAGCTATTGAAATGTGTGACTGATAGAAATGGGATATTTCATTAAATATACTTTATTTAATTTTACCCCACCTTTCCAGAATGAAACAATCATTGTTTAAAAACATGTTTACTGCTGTCTAGTATTACTTTTTAGATTTTGTTTATATAATGTTGCAGACTTGATTCCAAAGATTCTCCAATAGTTCAACATTCAAGTCAACTGATACCTACAATAACCTTTTTTTATTTTCACTTTCCTTACAGCTCATTTTTTTTTGTCCTTCAGTTTCTCAGTCTTAACGTTCCTATTTCACAGGCTGAACTTAAAGATGGAGTTTCTACAGGCAGCTAAAGTTGTCGCACTCAGGCCCCCACTTGAAGCCCTTATTGTCAGGGCCACTAAAAATCCAGAAGGTGTGGCCACACCTGGTCCTCAAGAGGAGACTCTGATGGCTCTTGTTCGAGCATTGTCTAGGCCACAGGCAGGGCGTCATGGTCTTGAACAGAAAGGGTAAGTCTGGAAGTTTAAATAATGACCAAAATATATCTTTCTTATAAATTTCTGACTTTCCTTCAAACAGAAGATAATCGCGTCTGATGCATAACCTTGTGTTAATCTACTCATGCATGTCATACTGTTCAAATGTGACAGCATGAAAGAATGCAGAGCTAACAAAAGACTGAAAGAAGAAGCAGGCCTATCTGCATTAGACCCAACTTACCCATGACATTTGTGTGGCCAGTTTTTAGGCCTATCTGCATTAGACCCAACTTACCCATGACATTTGTGTGGCCAGCTTGCAGGCCTATCTGCATTAGACCCAACTTACCCATGACATTTGTGTGGCCTGCTTGCAGGCCTATCTGAATTAGACCCAACTTACCCATGACATTTGTGTGGCCAGCTTGCAGGCCTATCTGCATTAGACCCAACTTACCCATGACATTTGTGTGGCCAGCTTGCAGGCCTATCTGCATTAGACCCAACTTACCCATGACATTTGTGTGGCCTGCTTGCAGGCCTATCTGCATTAGATCCAACTTACCCATGACATTTGTGTGGCCTGCTTGCAGGCCTATCTGCATTAGACCCAACTTACCCATGACATTTGTGTGGCTAGCTTTTCAAAGTGAAGATTGGACTCTATAGTCATCTTCTAGTTTATAGGAAATGAGAAATGTGCTCATCTTTGACCATGAAGGAGATGCTATAAATATATATATATTTTTGTCTTATGGCAAATGGCACTACGGAAGGAAGAGTAGTTGTACCATTTTGTCCTAGCATATGTAATAAGAAATTTGCCTTCATCTTTTGTGTCTAACATTTTATTCCTCTATTTCTTTAGGAGGGCTGTCATTCAATCCTGTTATAGTTTTTGTTTGAGATACCAAACAAAATAATTAATTATCAATAGTTGATTAACTAATTGTTAATCTTTTTTTATTGATTCTTATGTTGTCAGGTAAAATAAATAGTTATGCACAATTTAGCTTGATCCAATATTGGGTGTGGTAGAAATAATGTGTACAAACTTTTTACTAGACAGACAGACAGACAGAGTGAATTGATATAAGCTTTGTAAAAGAAAATCAGTTTCTAGTCTGAAAATTTGAACATTTTCTTTTCATTTCAGAGTAAGTCCCTATAGAAACAACCCTCCACCAAAGATGGCTCGATCTGATGGTTTCAGAGGAGGAAGGCTTGGAGGGTATGGCTCCGGCTTTGGTGCAGGCTCTACTGGATTTGGTGCTGGAAGAGCTGGTGGTGGATATGGGAGTGGATTAGGGCGTGGCTATGGTGGTGGATTTGGTGGAAGAGATGGGGGTGGATTTGGTGGAAGAGATGGGGGTGGATTTGCTGAGAGATCTGGTAGTGGATTTGGAGGTGGCTATGGTGGTGGATTTGGTGGAAGAGATAGGGGTGGCTTTGGTGGAAGAGATGGGGGTGGATTTGCTGAGAGATCTGGCAGTGGATATGGTGGAGGATTTGGAAGTGGAGCTGGTGTTGACAGAAGTGGTGGTGGATATGGTGGAGAATCTGATGATGGATATGGAGGTGGGTATGGTGGAGCCTCCGGAGGTGGGTATGGTGGAGCTTCTGGAGGTGGATATAGTGTTGCATCTGGAGGTGGATATGGTGGATCCTCTGGAGGTGGATTTGGTGGAAGTTTAGTCCAAGGAGGTAGAGGAGGATATGGTGGTGGCAACTATGGAAGATTCAACACTGGTGGGGGGGACAGTTTCAATAGTAAAGGAAGTTTTGGAGGAAGGTTGAGTGATGGGTTTGATAGTGGTTACAATTACGACAGACAGAATTCGGGGTTCGGAACTGAAGGAATAGGAGGATTTGGGGACGAGAGTAACTGGAGGGGGCCATCTTCTCTAACTGGTGGCAATGGAAATGCAGGGGCCTATTCTCAGTACAGGGGTGGGGATTATGGTGGAGGGTATTAATTGTTAAGGCTTATGTTGAGAGGACACTGCTTCAAGTCAAATCTGTTAGCACAACACTGTTGAGATAGAATGACAAGATTGTCTCTTGTGTCAGTAATACATAATATGTCTAGACTATCAGTATGTTACAGTAGATCTTGATGTTGTATTTTTCTTAGCTTATATGTTGTTCCATAATATATATGTAATTTTACTTTTTTCATCTTGTTGCCTCATGAAGTTCATCGGTCAAATTGTATCAGAATGTTATGCTTTGAACAGACACAACTGTTTTTTGTGCAAGTCATGTTTGCACCATTAGTTATTTCCTCTTGAGCTTTTAAAAAATTAATATCTTAAAATTTTATTTTATTTTTAACAAATATTTATTTCATTGTTTGACTGTTATTAAACAAAAATATTTTCCATTAAATGACTTAAATTATTATTTGTAAACTTGATGAATGTAAAAGTGTACTTTTAAGTTATAGGTTAGGCAGCCTTCTTAGCATAAGCCTAAACCAGTAAAAGCAAGAGTAAAATTTCCCTTTCATACCTTGCAATCTATGGGGCAGATCATGTTAAGGTCATCTGATTGAGTGTTTAAACGCTCTGCTTCCAAACCTGAGGTCCTGGGTTTGAATCTCTGTGAAGGCTGGGATTTTTAGCACACCCCTGAGTCCACCCAACTCTAATGGGTACCTGACTTCAATTGGGGAAAGTAAAGGCGTTGGTCGTTGTGCTGGCCACATGACACCCTGCTCGTAATAGTAGACATTTGCTTTGTGAAATGTTTGAAATTTTAGACTTTATTTACCTCTAGTGTGTGTATCTTTTTCTTGCCATGCCTATTTCAGCATTCGTGGGTAGCTAAAGAATGTCTTTGTTTTTGCATTAAAAAAAAACTTGAGGCCGAAGATTCCAATGCCATGAATGTGTACACAGGAGTTAACATCATTATCTCCCTTTGTATGACTATAAAGTGCACATTCTACATTGCCTAGAAATTTCTTGACCATATTAACAGCTTCCTCATTTCGCGTTATTTGTTTGGGTGGTAGGTCACCTCAAGGTCAGAAGCAGTTCACGTTGTGCTTGACTAGTAGTAGTATTGCATAAGCGTAGCTGTTGGGGGGGGGGGGCATGACATGATTTTCTGGAAAAAAATATTTGTAACTAACAAAACATTTTCCCATACATCTAATAAATGACTGTTGTGCTGAGTTTAATTCTACAAGAGACTTCCACTCACGTTTCATCAGAGGTGCGCTGTGTTAATCATAATTTGTCGATGTGCATTATATCATCTACAATCTATATATTTATTTCAGTTTAGATTAGTGTAAGCTCTACTTATTTCTATGTTGTTCCAAATTCAACTGAACTGTTCTCAAACCGTTGGGCGCCCCTCCCTCTTTTATGGTGCAAATTTTGTTTTTTCAAGAACCAAAAAAAAAAAAAACAACGTTATATTTGCACTATAGTTACAATATATATTTGTCTATTACTCAAGTCATCTCGATAGTATTACTAAGAGAGAGAGAGTGTGCAATACTGAGATGAAACTTTTTAATCGAAGATTAAGATTCTAGTGTCTATTTCTTATGTCACAACGGCCAAACTTTTACCGAGTGATGAGCCTTCATTCAGTTGACGCTTTTTACGTCAACACTAAGGAGCACTGCAACACAAGTATGATCTTTCTGAACACAAGTATGATCTTTCTGAACACAAGTATGATCTTTCTGAACACAAGTATGATCTTTCTGAACACAAGTATGATCTTTCTGAACACAGGTATGATCTTTCTGAACACAGGTATGATCTTTCTGAACACAAGTATGATCTTTCTGAACACAGGTATGATCTTTCTGAACACAGGTATGATCTTTCTGAACACAGGTATGATCTTTCTGAACACAAGTATGATCTTTCTGAACACAAGTATGATCTTTCTGAACACAAGTATGATATTTCTGAACACAAGTATGATCTTTCAGTCAAGTCCATTACATTGAATATGCTTATCTGCCTTGAATGTATCTCAGATACAGAATTTAAGTCATTGGTTAACATGCATAACTAGATGCATGGCGCGTAGGACGTAATCATCTTCTTTTTTTGAAGTAACGTCTGTATTATATAAGATAAAAGTACCTCCCCACTACACGCTTTTCTTAATTGAACATTGACTTGCGATGTTCTTACAATGAGAAATAGTGTGGTTCTGGTCTAGACCAAAGGAAAATACATTTAGGAAGTTTAAATTATGCAAATACTTGGCCCCCGAAGCTTACAGGCCAATCGCTGAATAAGGGGGAATGCGCCAAGGTGATAATTTGGATCTTAGCAGAAAGACACTATTAAACGTTTGAGAAACATTGTTTTAGCTAACTGAAAGAGATATTTTTTTATATATTTATACAACAAAAATGTTGCAACGATTGGGTCTTACAGTAACTTATACTTAATTTAAACATTAATTTTTCTCCATAATTCTCTGTTGAACGCCAGGTATTTAATCTGGCATTAGATAAATTTCATCATAATGGTGTGATTTTAAGCTTATTAATTAAATATGATCGGAATTTTTTTTCTAAAATTGTGGATTCATCAATAGCGTGTATTTCAATATATCCTTAAAACGATTCTTTGATTAAAACATTCCGTAGGTAAAAGCAATATATACATACCTAAAGACCTTCAACATTTGTTCTCGATGAGAGATTACGCAATTCGAATCAAACAAAAGTTCAAAATATAGATTTGCTTGATACAGCCCTATATTACTATGTAATGTTTCTGGAAAACAGGAGGGGGGGGGCGCCAGATATGCTCACTACATCTCTGTATTATTGGTCAGTCTTCACGTTATTTAGTCAGCTATTCTGTTTTCATCGTAGGCTTCATGTCAACCCCCTGAATCGTTTTGATTGTGCTATATAACTACCGGTATTCGATTTCGTGGCTTCCCGTCAGATGATTACATAATGTATAGCACATCAACACCACACGAGACTGATATAATACAAAGAGATATTGAATAGAAGAGTGACAGGACTGGGGACTGGAGGAGATGGCGATACTTTGTTTATATCAATATCAAATTAATAACGTCATTGACACCATGAAGAAAGGTCACTGATTCTGACTAAATAACAAAAACAAGAACAACTTTTAAAATACTTCCAGTAACAAAGTCGATACTATTTACACAACTTTTAGAGCGATTATTTTTCTTTTAATTACTCCTGAATGTTAGATTTTAAACTGTGAGACATCTTTTATCCCGCTCCTATCCCTCCTGCGAGAAAACAATACTGGATAAGCACATGTATAGATCTATTAGACCTTATACTATTCTAATAATAGGTTTTCAGATCTAGACTTAGAAGACTTATTAAACTCGAAATGAATAATGCCTACATTCGGAAATACCAGAAGGCGTATAGCCCCTTCTAGATGAATATTTTCTCATTCTCTATCCAAATTGAAATCAATTTCTTTTTTTCCCCACAGTATGGCCAACGAGCTAATTATTCTTTCCCAAATGATATAATTTAAACTGTCAAATTTCTAGAAAAATCGTAAGAGCCGTTTTCGAGATCCATGTCCTAGTTTTCGAGTCCACCAAAAAGGCTCCGGGTTCCACGAAGGTATGAGTTGAATAGAGGTATTGTAATTACTCTGAGCTAAATTCTCCAATAGAGCGTTTCTCCGTATTTTATCTTGTTTTGTTTTGTAGTGTCGTTCCCCTTTAATAACTAGATTCAATTCCTACTTTTGAAATACTTTGTTGTCAGTCCAAGTAAGTTAAGGTTCCAACTTCACAATGACCATATTGCACACATCAAAGTCAGGCGAATGAATGTGATTGGACAACAGATGACAGAACTGAGACCATTCATTCATAAAACATCACGAGAAACAAATTCATTATGTGAGACAATAGTATTACATCTGCTGGTAATATAAATATGAATGACTCAAGGTAAACAACTCTGAGTGACGACTATTGTTTGCCGTTATTCCAATGCTAACATTATAGAGTGATCATAAAGACTCCAAAATAACATTTGGTAATTAAAGTGCCATCTGTTAGAACAGCGCCGAGACACAATCATTGGTTTTGTTTATTTGTGCATCCTAGCCCAAAAACTCCATCAGGAAGGCGGTAGGGGGGCTGGAGGTGGGCAGGATTCAAATCGTGACCATCCAGACGACAGCTCATAGCGCATACCAAACGACCAGCCAGCCATCCATTAACTCATTGTGTAAACACGCTGTTATTTTACAGGTAGTAAGACCTGGCAACACAACTCAAACGTCTTCTAAAACCAAATAATTTGGCGAACATTCTATTAGATTTGAAATTCTAAGGTAAAATACATAAAGATAAAAAAAACAAACAATGGATACATTGTAACCAGTATTAAGTCAATATAATGCAAATGTATCATTCATAATTTAGTGTAAGACTAGTTGTGACTCCATAACATAAACCAGCTTTTGAAATCGTTTTAAATGTCACCACAAGGTACTACGTAATAGACTCGAGTACCTTAATGAATTACTAGTTTTATATATTTTACAATTACAATAAAATACTTCGAAACGGCTTGACGTTCTAAATATTTTCATAGTTAAAAAAAAACGTTGAATTCATAGTTGAAACACATTCAAGAATTGTGTTCTCTTCTGGAATAACCTGCTATGAATAAATACGTATTTGTAGGTACAACAAACAGAAAACAAATAAGACGATTGCTTATCGCCGAAGAACAAACATTTTGCAGTATTCCATCCACTAGAAAAACTACGACCGGTGGCTCAAACATTTCATTGAAATGGTTCTCGAAATGAAACCATGCACAACTACATGCTCACAAAAAGTTTTACATCTGAACAGTACTTTCAAGGTATTAGCAGACTGGGCCTGAGTCAGCTAGATTTGTATTTCCGGTTTCTTTTTGGTTTACTATAGCAACTGAATACAAATCTACATGTTTCATTTTGTTGTTGATATGTCTAGTATTTGAAGAATTATTCCAAATTAGTATTACTAAAAAAAATATAACGTAGACTTTTTTTTTCATTAGAAACAATAAAAAAAAAATCTTATTAAAATGCCTCTTTGTATTCTTGAAGGTAGCATCTGACTGTTTATAACAATTAATGTTGTAGCCAACCAGCTATGAGACAGTAGCCTCTGCACGCAGTTTCGTGAGGTAGAGTGGTTTGTAACTTCTTTTTTTTTTTAAATGGGAGACAAGCTTAACAGGAGAAAACAGTATAAACGTTAGCAGATTTACTAACAGTAACACATTGACTGTCTATGTATTTACACATCAACGCTTTTGTTGTCAGCTTCAAATCACAGTGTACCATGATTGATAATACTACTTAAAATAGCGTGTTGTAAAAGACACACAACTGAATCGCAGGTCGGATTGTACACATTGCCATCTCTAATAATGCAGACGGCTTCTGATGAACGACAAACGTTTTAAAACAGATTGATGCCCCAGGACGAGGTTTGTTTAGAGCAGTAACAGTACTGCCTGAGTTGTCTGTTTTTGTTCAGTATACAGGACGACGTGTCTCCGTACTTGTTGATCCGACTTATCTCCTTCTCGCTCAGGAAGAAATGGTTCCGCAGGATGTCGTGGACCACGGTCACCTCGTACAGAGCCATCCCCGGTACGGTGGAGAAGGTTAGTTGGTACAGGCTCATGAGGTTCTGGTTTTTGGCTTTGAAAGTAATGTTATAAATTCCCCCTACGCTGTCCGTGTTGGAAAATCGGAGGACGTCTTTCCGCGTCTCCATCTTGATCGCGTCCTTGACCTGAAAAACAGAGAGATTCTCGCAAATGTCGCGGTACTGTGAAGTCAAGTTGTTTATAGTATCCATAGCGACAGACAGGGCTGTGGACGCGTAAATGTCCTCTTTCAGATTGACTTTTTTGGATGCCAAACATGCGCACCAATGTGCGGCAATATCTGCTTGCTCGCACGACCTTTCCAATGGTATCTCTTTGAACAAGCTTATACCTCTGCGGCTGACATCTCCATCTCCAGTTCCGGTGAAGTGAATGAAGTCTCGGAACGTCTCGTATAAATCAAACGGGGTCGTGAGACGTTTCGAGTTTTTGCGCACGTTGGCCATGGCTTCTGGGTATTTCTTCTGAAACCATTTCGGAAAGAGGAGGGAGAAGTAAGGTATTCTCTCTTCCATTTTCCCAGCCCAGGTGAGCCTTGCTTTGTCGTACCTGGCGCCGTGGTCTCCCATCAGAATGAGCAGTGTGTTGTTAAGGTAATTATTGTCGTACAAGAACTTCACAACATCTCTAATATCCAAGTCCATCTGTTTAGAAAAGAAAAGAAAATGCAATGCAGATTTCATTAAAAGTATGCAAGAGTTCATAATGGTTTTTATAATTTGTAAGTATCTCAGAAAAAATAAAATAAAACAAGGTTGCAAAGACAGTTTTTGTGGAAACAAACTCAAAATCGGCCCCCCCCGAAGTGGTCCACCCAGACAGGTATAAAGGCAGGTTTCAATATTTTCAGAAGGAATATCAGAAAGAAGAATGGAGAGAGAAGTTTGACAGATCATGTGTGGTGTCCGTATAAATATAATGCTATTCTGCTAAACATTTATCGGGTACAAATACATTGAGCTGAGCTTGGTTTAAGTAATTTACAGGATAAATAAACATTCCATGACTTGGTACAAAATATATTAGTGGTACAATGTATATAAGGGCTAGAGGAGCTACTAACGGAGAACGGCAATGGGTTATCCTTCCTGATTACTGTAGGCTATCTTTGATTGCTCGCTAACAAAAAAAAATATATTTGCAACATTGACAACGTCAGCAGCAACTCACCATTGTAATCAAATTGTTGTCGTCGTGAGACATATCCACCAGGAAGTGTAGAAGAAACTTTCGCTTGTTGGGATAGGAAACAAAAATATCTTTGAAGTAATTGAGCCAGACCTGGCTGTAGGTCCGAGACCCGATGCAGTATTTTTTCATTTTCAATTTCCTGGACCTCCCGACGTACACTTGGTAAGGTTTGGCCACCATGAAGAACGGCCTGGAATAAAAGTCTGTCGGCTGATTTTTGAAGCCTAGCATCCTCCAGTTAAAGGGGGCGGTAATGTTCTCTGCGTTGCACCAAGACGTCAGGTAGCCATATTTCTTCAGATCGTTCCAAATAAAGGGGAAGTCATCCAGGGTGCTGGCGTTTGGGAAAAATCGCCTGGCGAAATAAATTAAAAGATTAAAAACTATAAGACAACAATAAAAGTAACAAAACAAAATACAAAGGAAGAAAAAAAAACACATCACCAGCAACATTAAAAACAGCTGTAACGTCATTAACAGTAACAAACATATAACGAAAAAAATAAGCATCAACAAGTACAACACTAACAATATAAAGAGGAAGAAATAAAGCATCAACAAGTACAACACTAACAATATAAAGAGGAAGAAATAAAGCATCAACAAGTACAACACTAACAAATATATAAAGAAGAAGTCCAAGCAAGAACTGTGTTTCCATGGACGACAATGCCCTTCACGTGAACAATAACAAATACACGATCAACAACGTTAACAACAGCAGTGACAAGAAGCATCACAACAGTTTTTAATACATCAATGAGTACAACAGCAAAAATGATAAATCAATAAGTACAACAACAATACTAACACTTCAATAACTTGAATAAGTACAACTACTAAAATAAAAAGAAGAAAAAAAAAAAACAGACGCCAAAGAGCGAGGACTAGAAGCAGGGCCGGTTCTAACATTGCGGGGTCCTATGTGAAACTGATTGCGCGGGGCCTTGTCTGAGTGGAAATAAGGATAGTGAGTGAAAATTAAGATTTTGTATTAGAAAATAAATTCGACTTTGAATTTTATTCATTCTTTACTAAGTACGAAATTGCGATCAAATTAACTTTACTTTACGAACCTTGCAACCTATGGAATATTTATATGTCAGTGACTATAAGAGTATATAAAGTATTGGAACTTCCGATTAAGGTGAAAATTTGCCCGATTATTACATTTTATTACATGAAAGCTGACAATCCCTTTTTTTCTATTTATCGCGTTTTCCGCAATGAATGACACACACAAATGACAATTTTGTATATTTTTCAGGAGATTTGTATGAGTTTTCAGGAGATTTTAATAAATTCAGATTTCCAGTAATTTTTCGTATATATTTTGCAATTTAATAATTACACCTAGAATTAGCGCGGGGCCTATAAAAGCGCGGGGCCCACTGCGACCGCGTAGGTTGCAGTGGCCTAAGACCAGCCCTGACTAGAAGTAACAAAAACATCACTAACAGGTAATATAAAGATGTGTCCTTTAAGACATCTGATCACCCTAATCAATATCCATAATGTTACAGGCTAACATAAAGATCTGTTCATAAATAGTGCTAATCATCCAAATAAATATCAACCGTATTCATTTATTAGTTCTCACTTAATGCATTACTTCTTTACATTTTCTTCGTCAATGACTCCTTCGTTTTAACGGGTCAGTATCCCTGACCATCACATTGGGGAGTGAGTCATTGGTGCATAGCTGGGTGCTGAAAACTGGGCTACATGCTGTATAGGATGCGTTTCACTCCAGGCTTAGAGGACACTAGAGTAAACCATGTCAGGTCACTTAATTCTGTTGCATGTGATTGTCTAGGTCTAGGACAGGGGGTGGGAGAGGCAAAGGGCCCCATGCACAGGTAGAGGGCCGCCAAATGGTCTCCAAGACATACAAACTTTAGGAACTCAAGGCTTTGGAAAGTTGCCCACATCTGCCTGGTTGAAAGAAACGTCTGCCTGGGAAAGATCCAAACAGATGTAAATTATTATTACATCTCTATTTCTGAGTCTGATGGCTCGTTCCGAAGGCACTCGGGGATACGTGCGAGGCTAAAGGCCGACCACATCGAGAAAACTTCCCTATATTGCTTCTCTGTACCACATCAACCGTGCAGGTGTCCGCCATATAAAAAAAAAAACGCCCCCCCCCCGAGAAAGAAATGACATGTTTGTTGGGGCTTGCTTCCCTATAGGCCTAATCGATTCCTTTAACGACCATTTCCACCCGAGCTGAGGCTGAAAAGCATTGTCCGAGACTCGCCTGTTTTCAGAAAGGCCGAGTAAATAAACAGTAATTTTATATCAATTACAAATTACTTGCGTTTTATTTAGACAAAATTATTTGTTGAACGCAAGCTATGTTACCTGAAATCAAGGAAGATTTTGAATAATGGAATACTACATGCAATATAATGCCAACGTTTTTTTTATGTATATCTATAAATATATTTTTTTATAATAAAGCATCATTTTCCCGCTTTAATAATTGATATTTGTTTCTGCTTTCAAAGTTGTAAACATTCCCAACAATGTTGTGTTTATTGAATGCTAATCAATTCTTTTCTAAAACAAAATGGTAATAACACGAATGTGAAACACGATAGAGCGCCAGACCACAAGCGGTTAGCATAATTGTGGAGAAGAAAGAGCGTAGGACAGTCATACCACAAGTTGTTATAGTAGTCTTTTTAGCATGAACAAATAAAAAGATTTTAGGATATGGTTTAACCAGAAGAAAGATTTAGTGCAATGACATGTTCCAACTAAGTCATATAATCATTAAAGCCAACGTATTTACAATCACATCGACATCACTGGCTTTTTAAATAAGCTACGTTTTAATAACAATGTACATTAAGTAGAGGCAATCCAAGGGAAAACAAGATTACAAAGAGAGTTTGTGGTTTGTGTTATCACACAAACTCAGAGGCGGCCCCCATCCAAGTCACCAATGGACCAATGACAGACAGGCCACACAAAACAAATAGCGTCTTTCCCCCTTTCAATGACCGCTAAAAATCACTTTCAAAAATAAAGCTTCATTACTAGTTGAACAGCTTTTGATTACAAGGAAATCATCATGATGATGCAACAACAGCAACAAAATGTTATTCGAAACATCAAAATATGTGTTCATCATAAACAGTTATTGCACGGGCTCTGAATTTGATAAACAGCAGAATGTTATTTGTCCAAAAACAGTTTTATAACAGTTTGCTAAGGGAGGGCAGTGAACAATGGCACCTCAGTCAGAATGTGAACCCCTGAAGTTGGAGTTTTAAAGGGCTGTCTTCAGTCCACCCATGGAACTATACTAATGGAACACCAGCTTCGAGTTTTTTACAAAGACAAAGAGAGTCGAAGTGCCGTCGCGCATCTTTTTCGCGCACCATACCATTTTGAAAAATCGATGAGGATGCCAAAGAAGAAATTTACTCCGAGAGCCACTTGGATTGACCTTCATTGAGAGTAAAACTTCCCCACACTATATTTTATTAGATCTGTAAAAACTTTATCCATTTTCTGACTATCTGATAAAATAGATACAATTTCCCTGAATAAGAGATCGTCACAAAAGTTTTTTTTTTCGATCACCCTATAAAATGCCACTTATTTTCCAAAAAATTGAATCTAAATTCCGAAAATACAATCTTTCAGTGTTTCTGTGTTTGGTTTATTTACACTAAATCTGGATGAAGACCTGTCTACCGTTCCGCCAAATGCGTATTTGTTACGATATACTAAATTGCACGAAATAAAAATAGGAGGCTTATACAGTTTTGACACTCCAAGCTAAGCATTTCTAATCGTTTTTTTTTTATTATCGAAAGGACTAGGCTATAGTCATACACGTCTCGTGGGAAACAAAGAAAAAGTTAATCTTGATAATATTGTAGCCTAAATAAAATGACAAAAAAAAAAAAAAAAAAAAAAAACCAACTATAGCCTAATCTAAAATGAAATAGATCTAGAGCTAGATTTTCTTGGACGAATGATATAAAATAAGTATAAATAATAAGTCATATGAATCTGATAGATCTAAAACAAATACTGATAGTCATTCATTAATTAATTATTAGAATTACTTGACTACCAACTGGGTATTTTTATTGCCAAAATACAATGTATTTTATGTGCTTTTATTAAAAACAACAACCAAAAATTAAGCGTTTGACGCAACTAGATCTAATATTAGTAATATATAGATTCTACTTCTAGATCCAGAAAGCTACTTCTCTAATTCAGTTATCTAGTTTAATTCTAGTTAGATCTAGATGTCTAGACCAGTAGATCTAAATCTAGCCAGGGTTTTTGTCATGGAATAGATTTATAAAACTTCAGCCACCTACTGATCACGATATGACAGATAGGCCTACTCTCTCTACTACTAGACTCTAGATCTAGTACAAGTAGATCACTACATTTGACTAGATGATTACTAGATCTAGATCACAGTAAAATTCAATGTGTACTTCCGACTTCAGCTCAACAAACAAGTCTACTCCAAAGTATAGATCTACTAGTAAAGTCACAAAGTGTAAAGGATCATTATATATTCACATAAAAAAAATTATAGGCCTAAAATGAATCGAATAATCAGTCACTAATTTGACTAATCAGTAATCTAAATTAAATGGCAAGTGTTATTGATGACTTCTGACTTGTAAACCAGTTGCAGAGATTCTAGTTTTTATTTTGATGACATGTTACGATATATCAATGATATTTAGATAAACCTAGTGGAACAGACAGAAGGACCATTTAATATAAGGCAAAGAAGTAAGATGTTTATAATCCATCAAACTATGATCAAACTCACAGATGACTTGTGTCATTTGTGACGGCATTTCATGCATTTACAGAAGCTACAAACTATTCTACAAAAATGATAGGCTTGTCTTTGATTCCGAAGACTTATGAGGAATGCTATGTTTAGTGGCTACTCAGCCCCAGCTGTGACCTACATATTATGCCACACTGAGCACAGGCATAACCATTGTCCACATGTGGTAGAATCAGTTGTTTTTTTTCTTTTTGCCGTCTACCCTCGGCAATTAATTTTCATTGGTGTATACCACACCTTTGTAAGTGACCTCCAGCTGTCTCGCTCTGAAGCTGTATGCAACCAGGTGCTCTCTTATTCTATATCAGTTAAAGCAAGTTGGCGCCTAAGCTTGTCTTTAAAGCATTTCTGTGGTACCTCTTTATGTGCATATGACATGTTAGGCAAATAGGTTTTGCCTATCGGAAGGCCATTTCGGAATATATAGGTGTTTAAAATGAAACTCCAAACATCTGGACTTCCAGTAACCAAGAAAATAAGCTTAGGATTCAAAGAGACGACACTGGCATTTCAGCTAAGACAATCAGTAAAATTAATAGCAATTAATTGCAGTCCACCAAACAAGATAAAAAGAAACAAGTGTGGCTTCAATAGCATTGATGATATTTAGTTTACTTTTATCTCATTTACTAGTATTACTATTTCATTGACTAAGGTTTTTTATTGTCAAATATGCATAAGTACATGTACTAGTTCCTGCAATTTGATGAAAAATAATAATTAAATTGTGTGTAGTCTATATACAAATGTTTATAAGAGATGACAGCTTAGCTTAATTTATTTAATTTCAAAACTATGATTTTGTGTTCTGACTCTACTCTAAATAAATTATATTTTATTTTAAGAATGCAAAGTTGGAAATTCTGTTCTGATGAAAAAAAATTATTAAAATAAAGTAGATGTTTATGGTTTCTTTGTATTTATTTTTAAATTATTTATTCATTAAAAATTAATTGTTCATTAACATTTACTTGATGTAAAGATCAAAAACACAAATTCAATTCATGCAGATCACAGCCCATCACTTAAATGTATTTACTGTCAATTCTACACACTATTCATTTCAAAATGTTGCTTTAAATTGTTACATGACACAATCAAAGTACTGGTACCTCACATTGATGTAGGCCTAAAGCACCTGAAATAATGACACATTTTCATTCAATAACTTGTACTGTCATTTATTATCAGACGTGTTAAAACTAATGACCTGTATCATCATCATTGGCCTCCTTCAGTCGTAGAAATAGAAAGACTAAGGTTTCATCTCAGAGCACACTTCCTCATGTGGCTGTGGAGCCCTATTTCGGAGAAACACTCCCATCCACAGATAGCACAGGTTAAGGTGGTTTTTGCTTCGGTTGGTAGAGGAGCTGGCCGTTTTTCGGATTGTACGTTTTTCTTCCTGAGCTGAGACCTATGTACTTTCACTGTCCATAGCTTTCTTGGTCACTGTCTCTCCATCTGTTGCGGTCTAAAGCTATGTCTTCCCAATTGTCAGTATTGATGTTCACTGATTTGAGGTCACGTTTTTTTACATGTATGTAATGGAAGTGGGGGCGACCAGTTTTTCTTGTGTCAGTAGTGTGTTAAAACTAATGACCTGTGTATATAATTTATTAAGCAGGAGCATCAACAAATCTTGAACAATAATTGTCTACAGAAAAACTTTATTCTTATCCAAACAATATACATTTACAATGTATTTAAGCAAGTTAATTTATATTTATACAAATCTATATGGCCTAAAGATTATAGCGTATTTTGATGTGTGAATACCAAGTTACATTATTACATGAAAATAGTGTACTCATTTTTAAAATATTCTGGGTAATAAAAATAAAAAACTAATGATACAATAAAATTGAAGCATTAGTCAAAAAAAGAAAAATTTCACTCAAGATCTATGTGAACTCTGCTTGAAAATTAATTAATTAATTAATTTTAAAAAAAAATTATTGTTCTTTAGTCAATGGAATGATAGCAGCAATTATTTAACAATTTCATGATTATCCATTCATTTCAATATATTTATAACTGAAAAATAATTCATAAGGTTTAGATACAACCATTTGAAATAATGATTATAATTTTTTTCTTAATTTGCTTTTATATAAACAAGATTTCCTCTGTCAAGAAACTTATGAGGGAACAACATGCATGTTCTTCTCAGTAAGTTTTGCAAAGGGAATTAAAAATATTTAATTGATGTTGCTTTTTTTTTTTTGCCAACTTTTAAAACCTTTGCACCAGGTTTTAGTTTTAAGGAGAATGCACCATATTTTATGTTTACTTTTGTTAGATTCTTATTTTAATTTAAAAAAAGTAAAATTTCCCTTACCACTCATCCACTGCACTCCCTCTTGTTTTAATAGGGCTCAGATTAATAGTTTTCAAGTACAATATCAAACAGATTTAAAGAAATACTAAATCCAAACCTGTTGGCTGAATGACAGGATATACATAAATATGTATACAGCTTACAGTATAATATATATATCTTAAATTAAAATTGATCCAAGACTTTTATTTTGCAACATGATGGGATTTTCCTTTCTGGTGGTGCTATGCAGGAGTCCAAGAATCTCATCTTTTCTCATAACAGAAAGTTATCTAGTTATAAAAATAAATAAAAGGATTTAAAAAAAAAAAAAAAATATGTGTGACATATGTGTTGACCATGCTAAACGTATATATGTTATTAATTATAGTTATATAATTTTGCCATTCTAAAAATAGTCTGTACCTAAAAGGAGCTACTGTGTTAATGTGTAAACATGGCCCTGACCTTAATAGTTATGAATTATTACTATAGGTGAAGGCAGATGTTCAGTTAATTTGATGCACATTGAACTAATCTAAAAGCAACTATAACATATATTATGATTTACATTTTCATGGAAAACTAGTTTTTCAAAAATACAAGTACTTCAGCTTATGAGAAAAGTACATGGGAAAAATTGCAGTACCTTACCTTTAAGAGGTGCAACCAATCATTGACTTTTCAGGAATGCATGCCTTTTTCTTGCATTTCCAAACATAACTGTAATTATACAATTAGGCATATTGGTTAATTTCTTTTGAAAACATTACAATTAAAAAATAATATTATTAAATTGAAAACGTTGTATCAAACATACAAATTATCAGACAATTTTGCCTAATTTCATCTAACAGTTTATTGTAAAGGAATGGCCTGCACAACAGCCAAGGTATATTAGGCATTCATGAAAGATGAATGTGCTTAAGAGTGTTATAAATAAAAAAAAAAAAAAAAACTTAGAGAAAAATGTTAAATTCCATCCCAGATATTTGGATGTTGCTTGACCATGAAAATCACACAATTCATAAAACATCTATTAGATAACTAAAATAAAAATTGTATAGTAGTACTTACATTAAATATTGAATGGATGCCCAGAGAGTAGAAATAGTATAAGTATGATCCTTGAGCCATTCTGGTACATCATCAGAACTGGTTGCCATGGTTCTACTTGTTAATAACTGAAACATTACAAACATTTTTTTTATTTATAATTTATCACAGACTAGAATAGAAATGTTGCCAGGAAAAATACCAATGGTTAGAATACACCTGATGCTACTTTTGTAGCCTTATTACTGGTTAAAATGCACCCAAAACTTCATTAATTAAATCTGATAAGAAACATATATATATGTATCACACAAGTCCAAGTTTATCAGAGTGTCAGCAAATAATTAACTAGATATGTGAGTTTTATATTAAAGTACTGAATTTCAGGGGATAGATCCAACTTGACACCACATCATTTATTATTTCATGAACTCATGGGTATGGTATGGAATGGAAACTAATATATATGGGGTGTAGGCAAGGCATGGATTATAAATTGTCTTGTATAGATTAGATTGGGTAAAACTGCCAATCGAAGGTAACTTTTACTGATAGATCTGGATCAATTATAAATTTATGGGACCTAGGCCTGCATAAATTTTATCTTTTATTTATATATTTTATGTACATATATAACTAGTCTAGAATCTATAATTATATCTTAATAATAATTTTTGTAGATAGATGTCATATAATATCTAACATATTAAGTATAGATGAGTAGATTTAGAATTTTAGCTAGTGGAATATTTTTATATCCTAATCTGAACTGGATCTATATATCTAGAATTTAGATCAGTAGATTTAGTATTTTAGGTAGTAAAAACTTTTATACTCTAAATCTAAACTGGATCTAGATCTAATTATTCTAGAAGCTTAGATCTAGAAGACTAGTTGTCAAGATTTGACTACACTATGGCTAATGCACTAGCTTAGTAGGCCTACTAGATAGATCAAGAGACAGAGTACTAATAGACTCGTCTTGCCTCGTTGGGCCTCTCAAATCAGCTATAGACTTTAGAGACAATTTAGGAAGGTGAATATCAATCCAATTCAAAGATCTACAATCTACATGTTAGTCTAGCTAGAGATGCTAGATCTAGTCTAGAAGGCTTATCAATAAAAAATTAAATCAATCATTTCTAAAGTTCGTAAAATTATATGTAGATCTAATCTATCTATTTATAATATAATAAAAATCTATGTCTACTTTTTAAATATTTAAAATGATATGGCTGGTGATATTAATTATTTTAATTGCGACATTGACATACTGTCACATACAAAGTAACAAAATAATTAGATCTTATACTAACTCATAGACTCATACCATATTGTATTAAACCTTCGAGTTTACGTTCCACTACCTTGACTTGACTATATTGACTAAATAAAGGGCACTATGATTATAGATGTAGATTATTATCTATGATGATGATGTTTATCAACTGGTAGATCTATAAGTAGTATCGTCACTTTAAGTATAATCAGTATAACCACTGCATTCATTTCATTCACTGTCTGTATCAATAATTGTGTGAATGACTGAATGTGATGTGAAGTCTAGATTTAGAATAATTTAGATGGAATTGATAGATTATAGATCTACTATTAAAAAGAATTAACTATACTAACTATAGTGTCTATACTATAGTATAGCCAGTATGACTCGTATGTATGAGTATACTCATATACTGTAAAAGTGTATAATAGTAAGTATAGCTATAGACAGACTAGATCATAGATGATCGATAGATCTAGAATCTAGACTAGTAGAGTCACTAGATTTGACTAGTGACTATGGTCACTATGTCTAGATCTATATTCATATTGACAATTATTGATCTCATGACACTCATGTGTATGGTCTAGATCTAGATAAAATAGAGTGGATCTCATGACTGTCTATATTAGATCTATTGATTTTTTTTAAAACGTTAAATAAATCTAGACCTTAGTCTTTAACTTTAGTCTAGGCCTAGGTGTTGTAGATCTATATTATTCTAGATATTATACAAGAGATCTAGATCAATATAAGTTCGGTTTTTTTAAAATTCGCATTCGAAATTTTAAATACCCAGATTTAAGTATTTATATACCCATATTGGTAGGTCCGAGTTAATCATTTATTAGATCTATTAAAGCATGTCTATATAAAAGATTATTATTTTAAAAATATATTATTATATAAAAGATATAGTTATGAATATTTACTTTAAAAAATTAAAGAAAATGAATTTTTCACTTTTGCCAATTAACACTCTGGCTAGCAAAAAGGATGACTCCTCAATACTGTGAAAAGACGATAACTGCATGAGTTGGTTTGGAATTGTATTTTGTAAGACTAATTTTCAAAACATATCCTTCATGAGAGAGAACGAAAAAAGGTTGTCAAAAAAAAAAAGCTGGCTGGACTACGCAAATAATGGACCAGCCTCTCTCTCTTGATATCTTGTTAAGAACATTGGTGACCGGGAAAAGTGGATGGTTTGGTAGCGCGGGACAGATGATAAAAATGACATTTACATAAAAAAAAATCCAGATTTTGTGTAAAATACCCAAATGAGGAAGTACTGGAAACACCTATTTTAATGAAGTGGCCTTAAAAAAAAATCTTTTGTGACGATCCATTATTCAGGGAAATTGTATCTATTTTATCAGATAGTCAGAAAATGGATAACGTTTTTACAGATCTAATAAAATATAGTGTGGGGAAGTTTTACTCTCAATGAAGGTCAATCCAAGTGGCTCTCGGAGTAAATTTCTTCTTTGGCATCCTCATCGATTTTTCAAATTGGTATGGTGCGCGAAAAAAGATGCGCGACGGCACTCTGATCATAAAATCTCGAAGCTGGTGTTCCATTAGTATAGTTCCATGGTCCACCCAACTTTAATTGGTACGTGACATTTGTGGGAGGAAAGCAAAGACGGTTGGACATTGTGCTGGTCTCATAACGTTATCGTGAACCCTCGCCTCAGAAACAGGTGAGCTTCACAACATCTGATCCAATACGTTAAAAGTCAATTTTTTAATGCATATATAGAAACAAACAAAGTTTGTGATTGTAGCTAGTGAAAACAAAGCATCAAAGTGGAGAGATGCATGACTTTTAACCACTTGAATAGAGATGCATGACTTTTAACCACTTGTATAGAGATGCATGACTTTTAACCACTTGTATAGAGATGCATGACTTTTAACCGCTTGTATAGAGATGCATGACTTTTAACCACTTGAATAGAGATGCATAACTTTTAACCACTTGTATAGAGATGCATGACTTTTAACCACTTGTATAGAGATGCTAGACTTTTAACACCTTGGATAGAGATGCTAGACTTTTAACACCTTGGATAGAGATGCATAACTTTTAACCACTTGGATAGAGATGTATGACTTTTAAACACTTGAATAGAGATGCATAACTTTTAACCACTTGGATAGAGATGTATGACTTTTGACCTTTTGAATAGAGATGTATGACTTTTAACCACATGGATAGAGATGTAAGACTTTGAACCTTTTAAATAGATATGCATGACTTTTAGCCACTTGGATAGAGATGTATGACTTTTAACCACTTGGATAGAGATGTATGACTTTTAACCACTTGGATAGAGATGTATGACTTTTAACCACTTGGATAGAGATGTATGACTTTTAACCACTTGGATAAAGATGTATAACTTTTTACCACTTGGATAAAGCGTCTGTGGTGTGTGTGTGTGGTGTGTCTGTGGTGTGTGTGGTGTGTGTGTGTCTAAGTGTGTGTTTGTGTTGTGTGTCTGTGGTGTGTATAGTGTGGTGTGTCTGTGGTGTGTGTGATGTGTCTGTGATGTACCTGTGGTGTGTGTATGATGTGTCTGTGGTGTGTGTGGTGTGTATGTGTGGTGTGTCTTTTGGTGTGTGGTGTGTGGGTGTGGAAGGTGGGGTGGGTAAGAAGAGTTGTGATACATAATAGATCAATAAGACAACACCAGTTATGACATTAAAAATATAATTTTCTAATTGCCATCTTATCTTTAGACTCACCTATCATAATACAATCTCTGCTGTTGAGTGTGGACAAAAGCTAGCCGGTCTTGCATACAACAAAATATCTTTGTTTAAAGGTTAGAGCGTTAAATATTTCTACTAAACAAGTCTATTTCAATACTCAAGGGCCTGTAGTAATCGCTTAGGCAATCTCATTGTAACATAATTTACTATTGTATTGGTAAAAAAAAAAGGTATTACCTTGCATCTGGCAGCTCCCATTCAAACTTGCCCGTCAGCATGGGAAACATCACTGCAGTGGTCCCGTCTCCAAGTACGTTATGTTCTTCCAGCTCAATGGCTCCGAGTTCACCGTGAAAATACTCTCTGGTCTTCTTCAAGCGCCTTAGCCACGACATCCTTGACATAGAATCGAATCCCAGGATAGCGATGCCCAGCCCACCGAAACCTTCATCCATGGGCAGATCCTTCCTCTCCGCCCTCTCCTCGGTGTGTGCGACGCCTGCGAACAGCCCGTTGAAGGTGCGGGACACGGATGAGCAGTATATCCGAAAAAAGTCTGTTGGTATCCTGAAGCCATTTTTAATGTTCAAGATAGGTCTGCCCCATTTCACGTTGTAGTCCCCGTCTCGATAGAGTGGGATGAAACTGCAGCTCATGCCTTTGAAGCGCGACACGGCCAGTTTTGTGAAGCGGACGGTGCCGTTTTCCACGTACACCCACTCGAGCTCGTCGGGGCACTTCTCTGGGGACAATGTGCGGAGGTGACGCGTCATGGTCGAGTCGTTGATGAGAAGTTGAGGGTGAATGCATTTCTGCTTCGTATTTGGCAGCGCAGACTGGCTCTCGATCTGTTCCCACTCCAACAGTGACATCATAGTTATGCCCCAGGATTTGGCGTAGAAACCTATCATCATAGTCGTCCATACGGTAAGCGTCATTACCACATACTTGAGACATTTGACGTTTAGGACGTTCCGACACAGCCTGGCCATAACTTTCATCGCGCTGGTTTGTAAAGCTGGAACATACGACGGAAGTCAAGTTTCAATTAACTTTCTCGTGACATGCTATGAAAATGAATGAAAATGCAGATTACCAACAGTTTAATCTAGTTCTATAAATTAAAAAATAAACAAACTAGATTATAAATAGAACACATATGTCACATCATAATAAGAGCTCAAAGCAGATAATATTGAACACTTTGTGAAGCCCTTTTTATAAGCAATGTCAGGACTGGCCTTAGCATAGGCAAAAACTAGGCAGCCGCCTAAGGCCTCCGATGGGTTGGGGCCTCGAACAGGATTCTGTGACATTTTGTTTTTAGATTAGATGAAGCGAAACTTGAACTCAATGTTGTTGTTGAAGTACACTAGGTTTTTTAAAAAAATTGCGTAATTTTAGTTTTTCATATTTTTAACTCAATACGCTATGATATTTGGGTGAATGAATTTTACCGTAATCGTTTATTTATTCAAAAAAACAATGGGGAAAGGAGGAACGACCTGAATTTGTTCTCATGACTCAAGCCTCCTCAAGCCGACCCTCTAACCACTCAGCTGGAGAGGTGCGTATGAAAATAGATGATTGTTTAGTTATCCATTGTTGTTTCAAACTTACTTTAAAGCGGCGACCTATAAAGGTGATTAATTCGGCTTATAACACCACCTCAGTCAAGTACAATTTCTTTCCCTTGTTCGAGTTACCAAACAAAATAAATAATTACCAATTAACTAATTGGTTATTTATTTTTATTTATTGTTACTTTTGTGTTGTCAGGTACAATGAATAATTGTGCCAAATTTCAGCTTGATCCGAGATCGGGTCTCGGAGAAATAACGTGTGCAAACGTCTTACCAGTCAGGAAAAAATTGTTTGATGGAATGACATCAACACCAGAAATAAAAACCAAGGTTGTACATTTAGTTTGGATCCAACAACTTCATGTTAACACCTTGTCTTCTTGTCTGTTCGGTAAATCGAAAAGATATTCAGTTAAGTCAATCTAGATCTAGTAGATTTGCGGCTCATAGACCCAGACAGCTTGGCTAAGGTTTGGCCACCTAACAAACCTAACAAGGGGGGATCTAGTTCGAATCCCCACTCGAGCAGAATTGTGCTTGCTGAGCGCTGCACGGAAACCTTCTCCAAGATACTCCATCCCAACAGGGGCGGAATGGGCGTCAAAATCGGCCCGGGCATTACTATACATTCGGCCCAAAACTTGATTGTATACGATAGGCATAAAACTGAACGCATGTACGCAAACGAGGGTTTCAGTAACCGTGTTATATTTCTGCATGTGAATAGACTTAAGGGCTACAGGAAATCTCAATTTGTAAAAAAAAAAAGAAATCTACGGTACCATTGCAGCCTTAGTTAGTTAATAACATTATTTTGATATAACTAAAAGAGTCAAGCATAAAACTTAATGGTTGCCTGTTATGTGCTCTGGAGTGTCGTCTCGGTGTTCCCGGGTTCGAACCCCTTCCCCTGGCCATCCTGTGAGATGTTTGGGCTGTTTTGGAGTAACAACCAAAACATGTAAAGCAAAACCAAACGTTTTATAGGTAAGTGTAGCTATCCAAGGGATAAGATGTGGCTAATATTACACAGTCAAGTCTGTAGATAACTTTTGTAAAAGGTAAAGCGAGGCCTATCACGTCTACGGGTCGTACTGACATTTAACGTGGCCCACTCGGCAGCCTAACATGCCAATTTAGGTACCGGACCACCGGGCATTTGCTCATAAAGCCAGTTCTCCCCTGTATCCCACCACTGGTCCACAAAAGAGACTAGACTATAGCTCACTGCACATACTATAAGCAGGAAAGATTCTCTATATCAAATATTGAACAATTATTTGAACATATTTGATCTACAAGGGACAGACTTTCATTAACCTTTAGCATTCTTTGATTTAAGTATTATTTTTTTTAATTAAACCATTATATATTCTAGACATCAGTCTAGAGTCTAGACGTAGATCAAGATACACTATAAATATTGTAATAACCATATTGGCGGCGCGATAGGGGTAACTGTAGTCTCAGCTGACACACTTTAACTAAGGCAAATCACTCATGTCAACGGTCTGGCGATGGACAAGGGACAGTACTGCTATTATGCGCAAAAATAACCCGTGTTATGGTCGTGTGATCGAAAGCCTTCACGGACAAGAGACAGAGTGTGTAAGGTAGTGCAGTTGAGTCCAGGACACCAAGCCGAAAGGACTGTGCGGCACAAAGTGAGTCCTTGAAAATGTAGCTGTACGAGTCTAGAAGAGACAGAGAAAGACCTGTAGTGTTTAGTAGACAGTTCAATTGTGTTAAAGCATTTGAAGTTAGTGTAGCCAATAGTGTTTTATTGGTTGTTGATGTATTTGTCATTAAACAGCCACATTGCTACTTGAAACTCTTCTTGTCAAGTTCCTGTGTTAGATGTGCTGTGTATTTAGCAATGTTTATAGAACGTAACAATATTCGGGGCAGTGAATATTATGTAGATGTAGAGTTTAGATAGCTAGGATTAGATCTAGTAGGATCTAGAATTTCTAGAGCTTGTAATAGTTACAGTAAAATATCTCAGTCAGGATCCTGGATCTAGAATTGAGATCTAAATCTATATAGTGACAATATAGAGCTAGATCGGTAGATCTCGATGATTTTAATAAAGTTAATCTACTTTATCTAGTCATTATAAAAGAAATAAATATAGATCTAGAATATTAGAATCTAGATGTCTGTGTATTCCATGAAAATAACCTTTTATAAGGTCCAATTAAATGATTAGTCTACATTATTTTAATACTGATTCCAATAAGTGGTCCATGCAATCACTGTTAAAACTTAGGATGTCAGCCATTTTTATATTGATCTTCACATCCGTACTAATTTGTACGCACATTTTGGCACGTCATTCACAGATGCGCTCATTTCAATGGCGTCATTATTAGCGCTACTTTAACTAGACCAAAGACTTTTATAACTCACTGGGAGATGCTTGGCCGAGTGTCCCAACCATGACCTATCAAGAGGAAGGGGGGTGGTTTAATTACTAAAATTTTCATGAACGCTCATTAAACTCTTGAATCAATAATGCCTAACATTCGGAAATTCACGAACGCGACAGTTTTTTTTTTCAAAAGCGATGTTGGCTTTAGATGTAAGTCTAGTATTCACACCAAATTTACATTTAATTATTTTTAATTTTGAAAAATTATAGCGGTAAAAATACTAGAGTTTTCCCTATGTGGCCATTCTAGCAATTCTTTTCTCAGCGATATACATCAACTTTTAAATTTCTAGGAAAATCGTTAGAGCCGTTTTTAAGACCCGCGGTACGCGACCAGGTTCCTGAATGTTCCATGAAGTTCAGACTTGAATAGAGGTATTGTAAAAAAAGTATTTGAAATGTTTTTCCTTATCAGTCTTCTATCCTGAAGCATCTGTAAATTTATTGATTTTACTATTGGTGTTACTCTATAGTCAAGTGTGAATAGTCGTTTGTTATATATATCTCCTTCATGTTTTCAAGTTGTAAAAATCTACAGCATGTATTTTGATTATAGTGTTGAAGTAGCCCTGCAATCTTTGACACGAGCCCAAGTTTGTTACAAAGCTTATATCAACTCACTCCGTCTGTCTGTCTGTCTGGTAAAAAGATTGTACACGTTATTTCTCAGACACTCATTCTTGGATCACAATTATTCATTGTGTCAGGGTTCACATTATATGCTTTGACTTGGGTTATTGACTTTGTCTTGGCTCGCTAGGGGGTTCTTGTATAGACATGACATGAATGAATAAAAAAAAAATTAACCGATTAGTCAATTAATTGCTGGTAAATGATTATTTCGTTATATCCTCCTTTAAACGAGTATTTATTGTACTTAACAAAACATGTATCATTTAAAAAAAATATCCAATTTCTCAATTAATTATTAATAATTGCATGCGGCCTCAGAACGAGACAGCTGGAGGTCACTCGAAAAATCCGCTGCCGAGGACAGACGGCGAAAAGAAAATCTAAATCGACCATCTGCGGACAACGGTTATGCTTGCCCTGCAGTGGCAAAATATGTAGGTCACAGTTGGGGCTGCGCAGCCACGGGAAATACTGCATTCCTCATTAATCTTGGGACTCGAAGACAAGCCTTATTATTAATAATTAATTATTGAGTTTGATATCGAGTAAGGGAAATAACTTCTAAATTATTGAGGTATAGATGTAAGTGCTAAGTTCTTTTCCCTCAGATATATTATATTATATTATATTATATTATATTATATTATATTATATTATATTATATTATATTATATTATATTATATTATATCATTGGGACATTACATAGAATTACATAACATTACATAACATACTATTATCAAGGAAACTTATTGAAGTTACAAGCAGTAGAATGACATGAATATCTGTTTGTTGTAGATGTATGGTAATGTCTAACAATCCCTGTCAAGAACTGTAGACACACAAAGACAAGCTTAGTTTGTTTGTTATCCTGTCATGGCGTTTCCACGGTAACACCATTATTTAAGGATACCAAAAACCCAGTCTGAACCTATCGATTAGTTTCGTTTCTCTCTGTGTCACAATGTATTCTAAGACAAGGGTGATAGTTTTACAAAAACACCAGCTACACTTACACGTGTCACATGACCATCAGTTTTGACCTACAACTGCTTTTAAGTCGCTTATTATTCTACTGCATGGCATCATTATCTTGGGGGGGGGGGGGCGTGTCCACGCAGCTCTAATGGGTACCTGGCTTTAGTTGGGGAAAAGTAAAGGCGGTTGGTCGTTGTGCTGGTCACACAGGTCCGGATATTATCATACGATTCGGCCCACAGCTTGATTGCATTTGGATATGCATAAAACTGAACGGATGTATGCAAACATGGGTTTCAATCATGTACTCTTTTTCTACACCTGAATAGACTCAGGAGCCATAGGAAATCTCATTTTGTAAAAAAAAATAAATCTACAGTGCAATCGTAATGTTGACCAGTCTATTACATTACTTTGATATAACTGAAAGAGTAAAGTATAACATGGCTGCCTGTTATGCGCTCTGGAGTGTAGTCTCGATTGTTCCGGGTTCGAACTCTGCCAGGCGTCCACCCCTCATCTCCGGCAGTCCCGTGGAATGTTTGGGCTATTTGGAAGTAACAACTGAAACATGTCAAACAAAACAAACCAAACATTTGAAAAGGAAGTGACGTGAAACCTTCTTGCAACACAGGTGCGTAGCTAGGAATTTGCCATCATTTGGGGGCTCGGGGGCTTGAACTCTTTGGGGGCCCCTACATTTTGCGTAATCTTTAATATGTAATGTAAAAACACTCCTTAGGGCTCCCTTTTTAAGTGGGGGCTTGGATGGATTTTCAAATTCTCCCCCCCCTCCCCCCACCCCACTCTTGCTACGCCACTGTTGCAACAGATCAATGTATCCGCATTCAAGAGATGAGAAAAGTCCCTCATCAACAAACT
This sequence comes from Biomphalaria glabrata, assembly GCF_947242115.1. Lineage (NCBI taxonomy): Eukaryota > Metazoa > Mollusca > Gastropoda > Planorbidae > Biomphalaria > Biomphalaria glabrata. The sequence goes on from NC_074719.1 coordinate 10,775,615, forward strand.
ACTGGATTAAGGATCGTTAATGCTTGAGACTTTACACCGTCATTAAGGCCACTACTCAACATGAGATCCTACTTCGCTAATTAAGTCATGATGGGTTTTTTCTTTAGCCTATTCTTGATATGCAAAAACGTTATTTCACAAGTTATCTACGAATATTACAGCGTTAGAACTAACTCAAAAGTCTAGTTGATGATATCAAAATCGGATGACTGTCTGGTCATGTGGTATTTTCACGGGACTGTCGTACGGATGTTCTCGATAGTCCCGTTCTAACTCTTTATCTCCGTAATTTTGTTTCCACATTCTGACGGAATTCTTCATTTTGCTCATTAATATTTCACTACCCTGTTATGATTACACTTACAATAACTTTTTCGCTTGTTATCAGAAAGTGTTATATTTGGTATTTGGTCTAGAAGGGGAAATGCATGCTCATCTTATATAACACAAAGTAAAGTTTATAAAATTAAACATTATTATAATTTCATGAGGTAAAATCAACGATGGTATCGTCGATTAGGAGACAAAGAGTTAATACCCTACACGCCCCCATCCCCCGTGGTCCTGTGGGAGGTTTGGGATAGGCTCAAATTATTTCCAAATCTGATTGAACATTCACAACAAGTGAAAACAAACAATTTATTGTACCCTCAAATCCAGGGCCGGTCCTACAGATTGCGGTGCCCTATGTGAAACGGGTTGCGCGGGGCCCAGTTTGTTTAGGGATAAGGATAATACGTGAAAATTAAGATTTTGTAATAGGAAATAAATTTGTCTTTGCATTTTATTCATACCTCACTAAGTACAAAATCATCCCGAAATGACATTTTTGTCTGTTTTTAAGGAGATTTGCATCAGTTTTCAGAAGATTTTTTTTATAATTTCAGGAGATTTTCGTGACTTTTTCACATATTTGAAATTTCAGGAGAATTCCAAGTAGCATTTAATAATAAGTTAAAATGGTTTAAGTTAATAATTTACATCTAGAATTCTCGCGTGGCCTATGAAAGTGCGGGGCCCACTGCGGCCGAATAGGTTGCAGTGGCCTAAGACCAGCCCTGCTCAATTCATTACTACTCATTGGGACTGTCATTACAAGACAGAACTCTTTGCTAATCATCACCATACAAACATCTCCACGGAAGCCATCTTATATTCCAAGTGTCATATTTCTATTCATCAATTTCTTTCGTAAATTGTTAATGCCTACTTGGGCATGTCAACTTCAAATAACATTATTATTTCAAGACACTGTTTCATGATCGCATATAGAGACACTAAATTATTAAAAGACAAACATATGACCTTTACATCATCTGCCCCATAGATCACAAGGTCTGAAAAAAGGGAACTTTACTATTGAGAAATATATCAGTATATATCAGCTTATAATAACTCACTCTGTCTGTCCCATTCTCGGATCAAGTTGAAACTTTGCACCATTATTCAATGTACCTGGCAAGACACGAATCAATAAAAAAAAATCACCCAGTTAGTTAATTAATTATTGGTGATTAATTACTTTGTTAAATTTCGAAATACTTAATGAGAGATGTTGATATCTATCTATCTATCTATCTATCTATCTATCTATCTATCTATCTATCTATCTATCTATCTATCTATCTATCTATCTATCTATCTATCTATCTATCTATCTATCTATCTATCTCTCTCTCTCTCTCTCTCTTTATATATATATATATATATATATATATATATATATATATATATATATATATATATATATATATATATATATATGGATTTAGTCCCATAATTACTTTTTGTTACCTTCTTTTCTCCCACTTCCCATTCTCGTATCAAGTTAATATTGTGTTATTATTCCTAGTGGACGAGTCGATGACAATAAACAAATAGTTTTTTTTTTAAAGTATTCTTTTTTCTTGTGCTTGTTACATTTTGCCTTCTCCCATGTGTTACAAAGTTACAGTTATTGGAAACAAATCTCAATTTGAAAGATAGAACATCAAGATATTGAATGCAGAGTGAACAAATCAAGCAAATAGAGCTATTTTTTTAATAATTAGAGGCACATTGGCTGAGGGGTAAAGAGTTTGGCTTACGAACCGGAGGTCCCGAATTCTAATCCTGGTGAAAACTGGGATTTTTTTTTTCTTTCGGCATCTTTTGGGGGCCTCTGAGTCCACCCATCTCTATTAGGTACGTGACATAAGTTGGGGAAAAGTAACGGAGGTAGGTCGTTATGCTGACCACATAAAACCGTCGTTACAAAATAATTATTTTGTTCTTAATAATCCATGAATGATAGATTTAAAAAAAGGAGTATTTTGTACCCCGCCCTAATTCACCGCCTCCCCAGGAGTGCTAAGCGAATGTATCAGTCTATATCAACTATTCTAAGGATCTAGACTTCAAAGACTGTGCGCTAAATGTTTCTGGACGTCTATTTCTTGAGTTTATTTGTATTCATTAAACTCTTGATTGAATGAAACTGTCTACATGCGGAAATAAATAGTGTCAAGACCAAATATAATTTTGGAAGATAATATTTAGTCAAAATAGTGTTTTCCCTGTGTGGCCAATTAGCTAGTAATTTCCCAAAGGTATACATTAATTGTCATATTTCTAGGGAAATCATTAAGGCCGTTTTCAAGATCCGTGTCTAATTTATTTAGGTCCCATGAATTTGAAAAGGTTTATAGACAGATTATACAAACAATGTATTCATAACCCTAACGTGTTAAGTCTCAGTGCTTGAAAACAAATTGGCAATGTATTTATTTTACAAGGCTTGCATTTCAAAGACATTTTTTGTTTCCAATGCCTCTTTCCTCTATGTTTACTTTATGATGGGAATCAATTCATTCTGATCGATAGCCGACTGTAACTAAATGACAACAATAAGGGTTGATAAATAATGGGACAGAAAGACATTGGCATGACTATTTCGATCCAAAAGTACATGTTGTGATCTGTCCGTATTTATTTGAACACCAGCATTAACTTAGACTTAATTGTTGTGCTAGCTGAGCCAACCAAACCTTCAATTATTTCTCGATGTTGAAGTATGTCAAGCTGGGGGACGGACTAGACACTACTTGTTTCAGATTTAGATAATACCAGGGACCGTACATATAATCTAGAAAGGACGAGCCTCACCCTTACATACACACAAAAAGTAGTCCCTCCAATAGAGTTTGTTCTATGCTGTTTGAGGATTTGACCGATACACTTAAGAATGCAAAGGACGCTAAATTAAATTTAAACTTCAATTGTTGTTCTACTAATTTATACAAATAATGAGCCACAAACGGAAGAGCGTGGAACACATTTCCTGCAGTGCTAAAAAATGCAAAACAAGAAAACACATTAAAAAAATTGTTGTTGTTTTAAAAAAAAGACAATATAGAATCTACTAGACTTCATTATATTCCCATGATAGTCCTTTAGATCTAGAATTAGAAGACGATGCAGAACAAATTAATTTATTAAACTCGTGAGTGGATGCGGAATTACAAAAGACATACAATCCGTTGAAAATAAACAATTTCTCGTTCTCTATCCAAATTTATTTCTTATATTTTGAAAAATTATAACGGCCAGTGTGGCCAAAGAGCTCGTAATTCTCTTCCCGACGATATACATTAAGTGTCTAATTTCTAGGAACATCGTTAGAGCCGTTTTCGAGACCCATGCCATGTTTTCTTTTCGTCTTCTGCTCCTGTCTTTAATAAGGTCTTTTCTTTGGGTCTCAATAACTAAAGTGCTGTCTTATTGTATGTGAAGCTAACATCATGACCATCAAATCTAGATCTAGATGTTCCCTACATATTTAAAATATCTATGTGCAGCAAAGTGAATTAAAGCAGAGAATAGGTGAATGGAGATCTAGATTTACAATCTCAAGTGTGTAGACTTTGAGGCCTGGACTGGTTCATGTTTTCATGATATGACGTTCTTTCCTACAGAACTAACGATTCACATTGACGCAGAGAGGACGAGGAATTAAAGACCACATTCTCGGAGAATGTCGCTTCTTGCACGCGAAGGGACAAGGTTTTAAGAGAAAGAGCAGAACTAATTCAGTCCGGGGTCACGCTACTTCTTGCCCGGGGTCACGCTACTCCTTGTCCGGGGTTATGTTACTCCTTGTCCGGGGTCCGGCTACTCCTTGTCCGTGGTTAGGTTACTCCTTGCCCGAGGTCATGCTACTCCTTGTCCTGGGTTATGTTACTTCTTGTCAGGGGTCCGGCTACTCCTTGTCCGGGGTTAGGTTACTCCTTGTTTGGGGGTCAGGGAGAACTTAAGACAGACTTCCCGCTTCCTTTCACGTGTTCTAAGCGACTAAGTCTCAGCTGCGCTCTAGACTGCCGCCACGGTGGTACAAAATTCGAACTCCCCCTCCCCCCCCCCTCCAATCCGCAGTCCTGTGGTAGGTTTGGTCTAGCCGCTAGCGTGTAAATGATCTTCAATTCTGAAGGAGCATCCGGATAAAACAAAGTTAATTTCATAATGACTCTCTGGCTCTATTGTGGATTAGATCAGCGGTTCTCAGCCTTTTAAGCTCGGCGACCCCTTTTTACAATTCCTCACTTTGCCACGACCACTCCCCCTTACACACACACAGCAATAGAAGAGTAGACAATAACAATCCATATTTTCGATGGTCTTAGGCGACCCCTGGCAAATCGTCAATCGACCCCCAAAGGGGTCGCGATCCACAGGTTGAGAACCCATGGATTACAAGAAATGTAAAATCTGATTAGGCATGCTATTCCATTGAATCAAGTTTGATTCCCTAATAAGGGATGAGTGGAAAAAGGGGGGGGGGGAGAGGGAGTAGGCAGTAACGAGGCTACTGATAATGGAAGTTTGGCAGTTGGAATGAAATCGTGGGAAACAGTGACTTGCTTTGTTTTTTCTTCTGACATTGACTGCCCTTGACGAGCAGACACTAGACACACATTTATCAAAACATTTTTTTCCAATTAGAAAAACTTAATTTTCAAGTGGATTACCTCCCCTTGAGGTTTTTTCCTACACATATACGTAAACACACACACACAGATATTAGAAAACCTTTTACAATTGTTTAACAAGGTTGTCCTCAAAGTCAATTGAAAAAAAATAATTTAGCAACTTAAAAAGAATCTAGTAACACACAAAACGTCTACAGGGTAGCTCTAGGTAGCCCCAGTGTTATGCTCTTTATTGGCAATAAAAACCTTAAGTCAGACACACCATTTTTTTTTACGTAAGCTAATAGATCAGGTTGACTGGTGACACCTTCATATATTTACAAGCTTTCGGAAAAACCCCCTCCTCCCTCAGCCAATTATGCATTTTTCAAATTCATCAACTTGTATACATTTATTCCACTCCAGCCCAACATAACCAACACCCTGTACAGCAGTGCTGAACAACTAAAGAAAACAGCGCACTATTTTTCCTTGGCATAAAAAGAGTTGACAGCTCAGCAGCAGTTAGAAGAAGAAGTGTACATTTATTAATGAAATGAAAATAAGAACGAAGTCAAATAAAATATAAAATTCCACGAATTCACCAAACGAAAATTGAACGTATGATGGTGGGTAGCTTTGAAAATAAAATTTCAAAATAGGTCTTCTACTTAATTAAGTTAAATATTGAAACTTATCGGTTAGTGGGTTTTTTTTTTCTAAGATTTGAAACTTCGCTGAAACCTACTTCCACAAGATATGAGGGACAAAAAAATTAGAGACTTTCTGGAGATATCCCATAATTTCTGATAAATATCGAGTATAATTTTTCTGAAGCCAAAAGAGCTGATGTACTTTAAAAAAATGTACTTTAAACTCTTCATTTGTATTTATTGAGAGCAGTTCTTCTTGTAATGTTACACCCATCTCATGAGTCTGTTCTATATCATCATCATATGGATTGATTATCAAGTGAGGTATAACCATATTCTGGATACCCTCAAACCTTAAATGAAAATAGAAATAGAGGGTATTTTAATGTTCAGCATAAGTCAGAACATTAGCTTCCTAGCAGTTTGACTAGTCTACATTTGAACAATTCTCCCAGTCCAATCTTTTTTCGTTTTATTTACTAAATTCCACTAGAAACGCTGAGTTTATAGACTTAGTTCTAATCAAATTTAGGTTATTATCTTACAGCTGGTAAGAAATCTAATCAAATGTATGAAACAAGTCTGTTGAATAGGTTATAATTTCCGCTTAATTACTATTTTGTGTTTAAGTTGGAGATTAAGAATCCAAGAACTCTTAAACGTTGCTAAAAAGCGAGACAACTATAGTCATAAACAAATATAGTCATAAACAACTATAGTCATAAACAAATATAGTCATAAACAACTATAGTCATAAACAAATATACTCAGAAACAACTATATTCAGAAACAAACATAGTCAAAAACAACTTAGTCAGAAACAAATATAGTCAAAAACAACTAAGGTCAGAAACGGATGTGTCAGAAACACCCATAGTCAGAAACAACTATAGTCACAAATAACTAAAGTAAAAACAACTATAGTCGGAAATGAATATATTCTAAAACAACTATTATCAGAAGCAAATATAATTAAACTTCAGTCTTTTGTACTTCAGTGTGAAAGAGCAATTGAAAGGCTCTCCGCAAAGAGTACTTCCTTGTGGATTTCTTGATTCACAATAAAAAACAAACAAATGCCAATAATAATGCTTCATTATCAAGAAAAGTTAACTCGTCCAGGTTTAAAAAGAAATATGTGGTTTGCAGCTTTCAATATCATAACTCCCATGGGCGTAGCCAGGATTTTTTCGGGGGGGGGGGGTTTGGGAGGGGGATTCCCCCCCCTCCCCCCCGGCGGAAAAAAATTATATATATGTGTGTGTGTATATAATTAATCTTTATTTCATTCTGACCCTTTCGGAAGACGTTTATTGTTTATTGTAGACTCCCCGCCTTTGCCAGCAAGGGGGTCTGGGGGAGCTCGCAGCGCTCCCCCAGCGCGAGCCGCCGCCGAGCACTATTTCTGGTATTGAAAGCCAACAAAATGCATATTCTGAGGTATCTACAGTGCATTATCTTGCTATTAAAAAGTTGTATTTCAAAAACATAATATGCTATTCTTACTGACTTAGACCCTCTAGCGCCGTTCGGCGCATTTTCCGGCAAGCTGTTTCCGCAACTCTTATTTTGCGTAATTCATTTTGTCGGAGAACATGTCCCGCAAAACCTCATGCGACGCTCTGTCAATACCTTACTAAGGATTCGACTTACAGTTCGGCATATGATTTCTTTGATTTAGACCCGATCTCTATAACTGACTCCTAAAATCTGTCATTGCCATCTTTGTTGAGCCACATTTAATGTTTTTCAATTTCGGCAGAAGACTATTCACACTTTAGGCCTATTAATGGAGCCCAAGCCACTGGTAGAAATTTGTAACCTTTCTTGACTACGCTCTTGGAATTACATGCCTGTATTTCGCTTTAGATTTTATATCGAAAAGGAAAGTTTTTTCGTCAAATCATCTGTTGAGGGGTTTTAAACTAAAAAATCTCTGGATTTTTTTTGTTGTTTTTTTAATTAAAAACCCCATTTAGCTACGATCATAGAATTTGGTGACTGTAGTTTGCTTTAAAATAATATTGAAGAGAGAGGTTTTCAACTCTAAACGCTCTGTAGGGGAATTTTAAAATCAAAACCATCTGGAGGGGTTTTAAACTTTAAAGAAAAAGCCATCAACTCAAAACCCCTTTGGCTACGCTCATAGATTTTATAGTGTGTAATTTGCTTTTTTTATATTGAAGAGGTAACCTACTTTTTAGCTTCAAAACTCAACTGGAGGGGGGGGGGAGTTTAAACTCAAAACCCCTTTGGCTACGCTCATAGAATTTTGAATGTGTAAAAAATTTGCTTTTTTTATATTGAAGAGGGGGTTTATCGTAAATTTTGGAGGGGGTTTTAAAATCAAAATCTTCCTTAACTGTGCTGTTGGAATTTGGGGATTGTTGTTTGCATTTTTTTGTTGTTTTATAGAAGATGGGGATTTAACTGCAAAAGCCCCTGGTAGGGGGTTTTAAACTCCTGGTAGAGGGATTTGTATCTCAAAACCCCCTGATATGTTTTTTTTTATTTCAAAACCCCCTGGTAGGGGGTTTTAAACTCAAAACCCCCTGGTAAAGGGTTTTTAACTCAAACCCCCCTCGGCTGTGCTATGGTAAGTGATGATTTATTATTAAAATCTCACCTAAAATAAACAAAATTAAAGCAAAAATCAGTCACTTAATTCCGCCCCCCCCCCGCAGGGGGATGATTTCATTTCGGGGGGGGGGGGTTGAACCCCAAGAACCCCCCCCCCCCTGGCTACGCCCATGATAACTCCTATCACTAATACGCATTTAAACTGCACTGTTGCTTATGGGAATTCTGTTTATGATATTAGATGCAGATTTGTTTAAAAAAGTTCTTAAGCTTCTTCAATGGCTGACAAAACGAATTTATCGCCTATATTGTGCAGTTTAATAATGTCTAATAATTTTACTATAAGTAGAGGGAACATAAATGTGTCACCATATCTGATAACACTAAAGCGAACATATTTGGGCCTTTTCTGATTTTTATCTTCGAGTGCTCGAAAGTATTTCAAATCTTTATCTATTTTATCAGGGTGTCAATGTTTCCAAAGATTCTCCAGTTTAGATGGCCTCGTTACTTATAACTGTTGCCTAAAAGGCACATAGGCAAGAAAGGAAGGACTACAACCAAATTTCATAAGGCTTTTTTAGTACCCAACTGTCTACATAGGCAAGGAAGGAAGGACTACAACCAAATTTCATAAGGCTTTTTTAGCACCCAACTGTCTACAGAGGCAAGGAAGGAAGGACTACAACCAAATTTCATAAGGCTTTTTTAGTACCCAACTGTCTACATAGGCAAGGAAGGAAGGACTACAACCAAATTTCAAATAAGGTTTATTTAGCACCCAACTGTCTACATTTCTTTATGGATTCAGCCTTGGTCAATGTAACTTTCATTTAGATACAATTAAGATATTTAAATAAGATGTTAACATTCAAAAATGAAATATACATTTCAATAACAAGATTAAAATTCAAAGAATAAACTAACGGTACAAATCGTATTTGTGTATGAGTTAATTCCATTATTAGAAAATAAAATTTAAAGTCTCGACATGCGTAAATGAGATCCACTATCGTGGACCCCCATTTACACCTCATAGATCCCCAAATCATTTTTCACGCTCGTAGACCCCTTGGAGATTGTTTTGACCCCTGGGGGGTCTAGATAGACATCTTTGGGAAGCACTGGTTTAGACTTTGCCAGAGGACGAAATAAAAAGTGGATGTCTATTGAAACTAGGGCAGTCGTCGACGCTTAAAAAAATTTATAAACTTATATTCATCAAAGCCAAAGCTTAAAGTATTTAGATTTCATTAATACAATCATATTTACATGTATAGATTTATTTTACAAACAGCCCGCGCGGTGAACTATTCATTGTCGTACTGTAAATAGTTTGCTGTAAAGTAAAAGTAGTAAAGGTCCCCTGTCAGACCTTGTGGTCTATAGGCCAGATGATGTAAAGGTCATCTGTTTCTGTGGCTACAGCACAACGACCTATCGCATTTACTTTTCCACAACTAATGTCAGGTACCCATTAGAGCTGGGTGGACTCAGAGGCGCGCGAAGATCCCGAAATTAAAAATCCAATTCTTCACCAGGATTCGAACCCTGGTCCCCGGTTCAGGGAACAAGCGCTTTACCGCTCAGCAACCGCGCCTCCACTAGTTTGCTGTAGTGCACTATATTTTTATATTTTTTGTTTATGACTCCAGTCAAGAGCAATCTTAGAATCTCCCAAATTCTTATCGTCCCATCTCTTTTTTGTTAGCCAACTTTTTTAGTGTCCAATATTTGTATTGTCTAATCTTAGTCATATCCAACCCTATTTTGGTCCAATGTTTTTCTCGTCCAATCTTACTTTCTGGGCGCCATTGTTTGAAATACTTCGAGGAGCGAAACACAAAGATGCAGCTACAAAAAAACATCAAAACGCTCTCGTTGAAGTTGTGGCATTCGTTTTCATCAATGAACCGGAGCCCAATTGTGAAGTACCCCAGACTGACTCAACAGACAAAGAAAATAACTTAAGTACAAGTACCTTGTACAATGTAGGCCTAAATCTCAAGCAAACACTGCGGTTGGGGACAAGAAGGGAGGTAATCTGATACCAATAAAAAGTTGGAGAATTATCCTTACAATTGATATGAAAACGCATACATATAAATATCATAGGCAAAAACAAATATCTACTTACAATTAAACTGTGCACGTATGTAATCATAGCTCAACGAATGATTTCATGTAAGTTATTCCAGCCAGCAAAATTAACTGAAACCGAAATAGAAATTCACATCTCATAAGTTGACAAGTTGTTCTTATTTCACCCGCGCCATACCCCTATAGCAAAATGATGTAATCACTGTTTACATTGTACATCTGAACGCCATCGCTGCAATTAGTGGCCTCAAAGGCGAACAATTTGCTTCTCTTGAAATCGATACACTCTTGAATTATAACGAGTTTATCGTAGAACAATTTGTTTGTTGACTTAAATGACGAAATGGAAAAAGCACGAACTTAACGGCAGCAGGATAGAGTTAAAGGCGAAACATCTCTCACAGAATAGACCGGAAACTGGGGCTGACATACAGCAGATGACAGTGTCGATGGCATAATCTGGCAGTAGGTGCTGCAATGGGAGTTAAGGTTCTGTTTGTAAATTATCAGCCTGGAACTGAGTTTCTCCTATGACCTATATTCTGTATTGCATTATAAATGAAAGCCTCCGGAGAAGGTTACATCTGCGCTGCACAGTCACGTGAAAGAAGAAAATACAAAGGCTTTGTTAAAAACGGGGCGAGAAGGGGTAAGGTCGAGATTAAGTACAAAAAAAAAAAAAAGAGGGTTAAAGATCTAGTCAGTTTTTAGGATTCCGTCGAGAAGAACCTATATTTAGTGTGTAACTTTTTTTTTTCTTTTTATTTAAGGCATTAAGCTTCAGCGGGGTTAATGAACTAGGCCTACTCCCTACTCTCTACTCCAGGTCTTACACGTACACCTGTATTACATAAGTTATTACTTTGGGTTCCGTGAAGTATGAATAGGTGTTTCATGGCTGCTCCGAGTAACGAACTAATGCTCGTTGAGTAATTACTAAGTAAAAAGTAAGTAAAAGCAGAAACAGTAGTGTGGAGGGTTGACCACGAGATGTAGGTTGATCTGAACCCCAAGCCTAACGTGCTGCCGTAGCATACTGAAAGGTCCATACGATGATTGGTAGCCAACATATGCAGTGACAAGAGACGCTGGTAAGGGACGGTGTCCCCGCTTTGTCCGCGGTTTTATTGCGGACCCTTGCATGTCCGGGGGCGATCGGCTGGTCCACGAGCACCTTCTAAATCTAGGTCAATACTCTTGACAACGAAAATAATAAACATTCTTAATGAGCTTACTGGAACATGGTACACTTCGAGTGATAAGCAGGTCAAACATGAAGTTCCCTAGTGGCATGCGAATAAATCATTGCTACGATTACATAAATGTTCTTGCTAACGTGTACAAAACGTGTAGCTCTGTTGTATAGTCTATGACTCTATCTAATAACATTCACTTCTATTCTGATTCATTACAACCTTGTAGTGTTGAGATGGGTGCTGAGCACACATTCGTTTACACAAAACATTTGGCAAACCTTGCCCCTCCCTGCTTTTCATGTTTCATAAAATGTTAGCGTAATCCAAGGAAAAAAAATCCCCTCTTTCAGCCTTCAACAAAGCACAGCATAGACCAGTTCAAGTCCGGTATTACTAACACCGTTTTCTTGTGTCAGAGTTCATGTCAAAGAGCTAGACACACTGTATGTCTTAAAATGTCTAAATATGGTATAAACGTATCTATACAAGTTTTTCTCAAATGCAAATTTAATTAACCACCAAATGATATTTCTTAAAATTTGAAAATAAAAAGACCATACTATGATATAATTATTTAACATTGCATATTCTACCATATCACTATTCATTCTTATCAAGCATCTGAAAAAAACAACAACTAAACTTTCGCAAATAATTTGTTTACATATTGTTGTTTGTTTGTTTTTTTCAAAGAGAAACATGCTCTCATTCTGCCAGAAGCCAAATGGAATTTCAAATTACTATTTGTAGAGAAATACAATGTTTTAAATGCGAGACACTTAAATATAAAGTTTTTCCTTTTAGACCTTGAGATCTATGGGGAAGATGGTGTTAAGGTAATCTGTTTCTTTGGCCAACGGTTAACGAGCAAGGTGTCATGTGTCATGTGCTTGGTATAAGATGCTACATGAACATCTCTCAGTCCATTCGTGTCTAATAAATCAAATCTCACATAGACACAATTACAAAGAGAGTTTGCGCTTTACACAAACTTAGACGCTGCCCCCAAGAGGTCTACCCATGGCTTATCCGTTGAGTAAGCAATGCAGGTATATAGACAGATTTCAGTATTTTCGACACGAATGTCCTAAGCTATGAAGAAACAAAACTATAAAGAACCACAACCCTCTCTCCGTGTATACAAAAATAGACATGTAAGGGCGAAGGTGCTGCCGACGTGGTAGTGGTGTTTGGGCGGTTGGAAGTGCTTCAGTTCTATCTCCTTTTTTTGTTGATATAATATTTAAGAGTTCAATCTTGTGTGTTCCCATAGTTCGTTGGTATTAATAATACTATGTTCAACCTAGCTCGTTCGTCAATTACAAGATGTGTTTTAAGGATATTCACCTTCACCTTTCCCTCAATCTGTTGAACCGTTTGGGCATCATACATGATCAGTTTACCACCTTTCTTCATTCCTCTGTGTCTTTTGCATTGAATAGAATCTTTTTTCAATGACATGGCCGTCCATTCTTTGACGTTGGCTTCCCAACGCTTTCTCTGTCTGCCTCTTCTTCCTTTTTCTGGTACTGTTACTTGAAGGAAGGCATTCTGGCATTATACTAGACCATGGGTTTTCAACCTGTGGCTCGCGACCCCTTTGGGGGTCGATTGGCGCTTTGCCAGGGGTCGCCTAAGACCATCGAAAAAATGAATTGTTTTTGTCCATTCTTTTATTGCTGTATGTATGTGTACGGGGGGGGGGGGGAAGTCGCGGCAGAGTGGGAGATTGTAAAAAGGGGTAGCCGAGCCTAAAAGGTTGAGAACCGCTGTACTAGACAGACTTTTACAAAGTATATTTTCTCTTCAAAATAAAAAAAAATCAACATTTTAAGCTGTTGAAGAAGAATCAGAAATGTTTTAAACATAAACTTTGTGCACATTTGCTTGACAAAAAGACAGTGAGTGAGATACAAAAGAGATAAAACTTTTGTAAACATCACTCAGGTGTCATGAAACTCGCTGCTGTCTGGAATTATTCTATCTCTTTCCTATCTGATTTCTTTATTCTTGAGTATGCATTCATGAGATGTTTTATTGGAGCACATTCTTTTGTTTGTTTTTAGATCACATTTCTTTTAATCTTGAAGGTTTTAAGTTGCAAGAATCTGATATTTGCTCTAGTCAACTAGAGTATATCATATCTGTTTAAATATATTTAAAATATGAAGATCATTAAGAAAAAAACACAATTATTACGAAACATAAATACATACATACATTAATACATACATGTTCCCTACAGTTTGTTTTATATTGTTACGGTTCTCTTCTACTCCGGCCTTCTATAAACACTGCTAAACACAACACAACACATCAACACATCAAGAACCTGCCAACAAGAGCTCCACAATAATCTGGTACTTTAATAATGAGTGAATAAGTAGAAGACAGCCAATACGACACAATTGGCAACACAATAAGCTACTACGAATGTTAAACTGTACATCACCGTATACAACTCTACTGTCTCTATTTCTTCCTAGACTCGTACATAACACTTGAGGACTCGACAAGGACCGACTTCATGGCCAACTAACAGTCCTGGTCTCAACGCTCTCCGGTCTTGAACTGCCGCTTTCTTACACACTGTGTCACTCGTACCGCAGGCTTTCGATCACATGACCATAACATTGGTCATATTTGCGTGTAATCGTAGTACTGTCACTTGTCCATGGCCCCGCTGACCTGAGTGATTCACGGGTGTGTCAGCTGAGCCTATAGTTAACCCTTTTGCGCCGCCAATAGGGTCGTAACAATATATTAGATGAAAATAAGTCGGCTGAACGGGTTAACCCAATTTATCGCTCTACTTTTATTTAAGTGGCATTGGTCATTATGTGTGTGTTTTTTGTTTTTTTGCGGCGTTGATTTGCATACCATACGCTGCGGAAGTCTGCGCGCAACACCAATTCAGCTTGTCCCTGCCAAATCGATCATTGATCTTTATTATCATTCATAAACTTTGCAGGAGGAAGGAGGATATTTTTATTTACTTAAATTTAATTTAAATAAAAAAAGGAACTGTGTTTTACTAAACTTGAGTAGTCTTTGCTCGTGGGTTGTGCACGATGGATACATTAATGAAACCCAAATTATTTCAATAGCATAGCAGCAATCATTGCCGGCAATTCATTCTTTACATACCTGTTACCTTCCGCGTTTAGTGAATCTTTGTTTTTTCTACATGTGTTGAGTAACTATCTTAAAGAAAAAAAAATTGACATTTTGATCGTTGTAAGTATTCAATGAAGGACAAGAAAGCAAAATATCGTTTTAGGTGTAATGTCTGATAACAACAACGATAACAGTAGCAACAAAAACAACATTGAACTATTGGATGCGAACAAGAGTTTTAAATTCAAAGTATTTCATCATTAGCATGTAGATTATATCAAGCGAGTAGATTATATCAAGCGAGTAGATTATATCAAGCGAGTAGATTATATCAAGCGAGTAGATTATATCAAGCGAGTAGATTATATCAAGCGAGTAGATTATATCAAGCGAGTAGATTATATCAAGCGAGTAGATTATATCAAGCGAGTAGATTATATCAAGCGAGTAGATTATATCAAGCGAGTAGATTATATCAAGCGAGTAGATTATATCAAGCGAGTAGATTATATCAAGCGAGTAGATTATATCAAGCGAGTAGACACTTTTGCTGAGTTATCTTGTTGGGCACGCCCATCTCTACAGGAATTCGACAGATTACTTCTATTTCTCTATGACAAAGTCAATCGACTGTGGCTGAGAACGTGCTTAAAGTGATTGAGATTAGCGCTACATCAGTGTCTCTCCCCTTATCAGCTAGACCCAGCGGCAGGTCAGGGTCCAGCCCAATGGAGCTGGTTTGGGGCTCATTGGATACATTCGTCTATTTACATGAAGTGGGCCTGTAAATGTGAAATTATGTATTTAATCTAACCCAAATCAAATATTAAGATTATTATATTTTGAAAAAGATAACGGTCAAACCAGAGTTTTCAATATGTGGCATATTATTTAGTTTTTTTTGTCATCCAACAATTGTAAATTATTTCGTAAAATTGTTAGAGCCGTTTTCAAAACAACCGTTAATGTGTCCAACCATGAAGAGTTGGCAAGCTTATTGGAGGAATTGTATATGGCTCCTGTCTCGAAAGACAACGGATGCAGCTTTTAAGTGAATCTGGTGTGAATTTATAACTTGTTATCTATAGTTATGTTTAGTTTGGTGTTTAAAATAAGGTAAAATAACCAAAGCGGAAGTGCTGTAAAGAGCAGGGTGCCAGGACGTCCGATGTGTTATCAGCAGCAGACGCCTTGGCTGGCTTGGTCAAGCTCATAGAATTATAGTAGGTCGACTTCCACAAGACATTCTGCATGGTGATCTAACAGAAGGCAGGAGCGCCGCTGGTCGTCCATTTAAAAGGTATACTGATGTATGCAAACGCGAAATAAAGTTTTTTCAAAATCGATTCTATCAATTTGGAAAAAGTGGCACTAGATATCCACATGGAGAGCGAGCATAAAGGAAGGGTCCCGGATTGAAGATCCCATACACAACAGTAGTAGAAAGAAGGATGAAAGTACAACGGCGCCTGGTGATTGCCTATCCCTAATCCTTGACCGCAGCTGTGTATCAAGAAGTTTCAAGAGGTACAGATGATTGCCTAAAATGTAAAATGTAATGTACAAATTGTAACACTAATTTCCTTAGGGATAATAAAGATTATTATTATTATTATTGTTATTAATTATTATTATTGTTATTAACATGAACAACAATGTTCTTATTGTTGTCCTCTCAGTAGAGTGTTGCATTCTACGATAAAAAGTTTTTCCAGGGGAAGCAATCTTTGGAGTACCAGTTCTGAAGCTAATTTCTTTTATTATCTTTCCTGGTTCGTTGTTGTATTTCTAACGATAAGTATGGTCTTGACCCGCTAGATCAGTGATTTCCTAACTTTTAGTCCCGTAAATCCCTTGCTACTATTTCGGCTTGGGTCGACACCCTGTTTAGGCATTATTACATTGTTTCAACTTCATCAGTGTTTATTGCTGACTTCTCAACGGCCAATTCCACAGAGAATGAAAATATTGTTTCTGTATTATAGAATTTAAATTAAAGCGAAACAAAATGACATTAAATATTTATTACTTATGTGTAAAAACAGTTAGTAAAACTACACCAGCGGTAAAGAAATTTATTTTTTCGAGTGTTTGAAAGTATTTCAAATATTTATTTTTATCAAGGTGACATCGTCTCAAATGATCCGCCAGCTTAGGTGGTTTCATGTCCTGAATAATAAAAAAAAAAATAAAAAAAAATAAAAAATCAACTTTGTTGCATAAAAGTAGAAGTGGATATTTCTTGTTTGACAAGGAAGGAATGAAAACACATTTAAAATAATCAATAATGCATTGTCTAAATTTTTTTTTCTAGTTTTTCATTACAGTCAAGTTAAATTTGAGTTACCGCTAGAAAAAAAAAATAGGCATTTAATTTCCAAGTTCTCTAACTAGTGGATCTTTTCTTTCGGTTGTTTGTCCTAGACCTATAAATTCTAGATCTAGAATCAATAAGGATTTTAATTAGAATATAAATCTAGATCTAGTTTAAAAAATCTAGATATACTGTAAAAAATCTAGATCTAGTTTATTATACCGAGTTGATTTAGCATTTCATTTAAAGAATAAATTCCATATGACATCAAAGGAAAAAAAATCCGCTATGTCACACGGCCTAGTTAGACTAAAATTGCCTTCATCAATACGAGTCAGTTATAGAGTGTTCATTGACATTGGTGCACCGAGTGAGTTCTTTTAGCATTTCATTTAAAGAATTCATTCCATATGACATCAAAAGAAAAAAAAAACACTACGTCACACGGTCTAGTTAGACAAAAATGCCTTCATCAATACGAGCCAGTTCATAGACGTTGGTGCAACCGAGTGACTTCTTTTAGCATTTTATTTAAATAATTTATTCCATATGACGTCAAAGGAAAAAAATCCACTACGTCACACGGCCCAGTTAGAATAAAAAATGACTTCATCAAAACGAGAAATTTTTCGAGGGTTCATAGACATTGGTGCACCGAGTTTTTTAGCATTACATTTAAAGAGTCCATTCATATGACGTCTCAAAAGGCTAGTACCCAAAAATGTGTTATTAACAAGAGATATTTAACGAGGGTTCATAGACATTGGTGCACTGAGTTCTAATAGAATTTATTTAAAGAGGATTAAAGCCGCATTTTATGTGCGTTTTGTCAGTCAGTCTGTCTGTCCGTCATGTTAATATAAAAACAAACTAAAAGCTATTGAAAATGTGATAAACCTTTCATTTTCGTTTTAAAACATCGCAATAGTTTTAAGTATAAACGCAATAGATTTAAGTATATATAATAGATTGTTCCGGATGTTTGTATAAATAGTAAGAGAAAAAGAGAATTCCAGATAAATGTAATACCGTTAATTAAATTTTTTGGATGGTCTCGTATAAAAATTAGAAGTACCACAGCCTTATGGAGATATTTTCATACCATACTTTGGTGTTTGGAAGTTGTTTTCATTAAAAATCAGAACATAATATTAACGATAATTAGATTTTGTAACGTTTTAGCTAGAAAATTAAATGTACTGTAAAAGAGAAGTGAGATTTTACATAAAAATAGGTCTAAAATATTGTTCATAAAAATCCAGAACAACATTTTTTCGTAAACGAGAAGATTATTTGTTTTAATAATGAGAAGAGGGATTTCAAACAGTTATTTGGTGTTAGTAGATTTTTAAATAAAATTCAGAAATTTTTGGCGACGATTTGTAAGAAAATGTAAGTAATGTAGGTTGATTTCTTTTCAAAACAAAATCCGGAACATTCTTTATCGATTAAAAAAACAAACTTCTGTTATGTTTCTGTAAGAAAATTAAATGTAAAATAAGTTTAGAAAGTGATTTTCAATAATCGTTTCTAGTAAATTACTTTCTTTTTTTAAAGCCCTGAACAACCTATTGTCGTTATTTTTATATGAAAAAATCGTTTGCATAATTAATTTTATAAACTAAACAGTTTGCTTTCAGAAAACCAAAATTAGCCATTGCACCTAAACTTTTCAAGCCGCATTGCATGGTGAAATAATATTTTTCATTTCTCTTCTAGTTTTCGAAATGTGAGTGTGACAGACGGACAGACGGACATTTTGCATAAACCTAATAGCGGCTTTTTCCCCCTACGGGGACCTCTAAAAAAACGATGTAAAAACATGAACAAATCAAAATCTTGAAAATGTTTTGTTTATTTAAAGAAAAAAATAATTGTACGCTGAAACATCAAAATAAGTAAACATATAAACAAATATATGTCCATTTTACGCAACAACGACCAATTCTATACATAGATAAGGGGGATACATAAGATATAACATTTAAAAAAGTCACTTAATGATCTATAAATACAGCCATGATTGTAACCTGGACCCAATACTTAAATATATATATATATATATATATATATATATATATATATATATATATATATATATATATATATATATATATATATATATATATATATATATATATATATATATATATCATGGGCATATCCAGGGGGGGGGGGTTGGGGTTCAGATAAAGAATGTCTAATATCTACAAATGCGCAACCATTACTGAGAGATGTTGCGGGAGTAAAAGCGGTAAGCGAGCCGACCATGACAAAAAGAAGGGTCGGTGCTTGCTTTGATGGGCTGGAGACTTGGTTTTTGCCTCAGCATGTAAGGCTTTACGTCATCACAATAACGCGTTTGAAACATACAAAGTCGTATTTTCAATTGAAATTAGTACGTCGGTAACTCTCTTCCCATGATGCTTCGGCACCTTCATTATCTTACGAGGCTGCAGAACTAAAAGTTTAAGTCAAGGACGAATGTGAATTGTATGCTGGCATTGTTTTTTCATAATGAAAAGTCCGTTTAGTAGAGTTTATTTTGTATTTTAAAATCGGTGTTCACAGATCATACTTTTTTCAGTAGTAGAATTCGCTATTGATAAACACAAATCGAATTCAGCTTTCTTTGGTATTTCTCCGCTGGGTACAGAATTCTTCTGACAATGAAGGAAAATGTTAAACCTTGGTTGTCTTGTAGGGATTCCAATCCAAAATCTTGTATTTTGAAGTGAACTTTGTCACATAATTAATGTAGTAAAATAACTCATTATCGTTGAAGCGCCTTTGGAGGTAGTGTAGATCGGAAGAATATCAGGCTTTAAGCGTTAATGTTGTCAGATTGACCACTTGTCTGTCCATGAAATGACCAGCTTAGTTTAAGTACAAGTTTAGATAAAATGTCACTTCTAATTCATTTTTTCCTCTCTAAAAAAGATTGAAAATTAGGAGATAATTTTAGAAGACTCCCCCACCGCAGGCATTAAAACATCCACCTTTATCATTGCATCAGGTCTTTCCATGGCCCAAACAATTCTGTTATTTAGTTTTTACATCTACAGAGTTACATAATTTGTAAAAAAATTATATTTGGACGGTGTTGGGATATATATATACATATACTGTTTTCACGTCTACTGGTCAATATGCAGATAAATGCTGACATTGTATCATGTCAATCATACAACCAGTGTCAGTCATTACAACATTTTAGTCATGCTATTAGTGTCAGTAATTATGCCACTCTGCGAGCATCTGTCATCGTGCGCTGACTGTCATTCTTTCAATGCCAAAAAAAAAAACTGTCATTGCATTTCATGGCCTTCCAGTGTCACGAGACTTGACATAGAACATTTTGTTCCATTTTTACCTACAAAATAAAAGCATTGACTCAATAGCCAGTTTATTTTTTTTTTCCGACTGATCATCAAGCCACCTGGTAATTCATCTATCAAGGCTGATATAACTATAGCCTACTTTCTGTACTCAAGATCTAACAAACTATGTGTAGTTGACCAGGTTATCTGTCTGTAGTTGACCAGGTTATCTGTCAGTAGTTGACCAGGTTATCTGTCTGTAGTTGACCAGGTTATCTGTCAGTAGTTGACCAGGTTATCTGTCTGTAGTTGACCAGGTTATCTGTCTGTAGTTGACCAGGTTATCTGTCTGTAGTTGACCAGGTTATCTGTCTGTAGTTGACCAGGTTATCTGTCTGAAGTTGACCAGGTTATCTGTCTGTAGTTGACCAGGTTATCTGTCAGTAGTTGACCAGGTTATCTGTCTGTAGTTGACCAGGTTATCTGTCTGTAGTTGACCAGGTTATCTGTCTGTAGTTGACCAGGTTATCTGTCTGTAGTTGACCAGGTTATCTGTCTGTAGTTGACCAGGTTATCTGTCTGTAGTTGACCAGGTTATCTGTCTGTAGTTGACCAGGTTATCTGTCTGTAGTTGACCAAGTTATCTGTCTGTAGTTGACCAGGTTATCTGTCTATTCTTGTATTTCGTATCTTCTTATCGCATAGATCACAGACGTTACTTCAAAAGAGAATTAGGACGACAAGCTTTATCACACTTTAACATATGTCTCTTCGCAGTTTGTTTAACAAATAATTGGTCTTTACCTTCACCTATGCCTTAGTCTGTTGGACCGTTGGGGCACAACACAAAATCTGTTGACCGTCTTTCTCCATTTCTCTCTGTCTTGCCTCCTTCAATGGTAGGCCCGTCCATTCTTTCATGTTGTCTTCCCATCGCTTTCTCTGTCTGCATCTTCTTTTTCCTGGTACTGTTCCCTGAAGGAAGGTCTTTGTGAGCCCTGAGACGCTGCGATATTGCCATAAAGTTTCATTTTGCGTTTTTTTTTACACTAGTAAGCAGTTTTTCGTGGGATCTAATTGCTGTAATAACTGTCTCTAACCTTTTTGTTAGTGATGCGGTCTTTAAATGCGATAACTAGGATCTTTCTGTGGCGACTCTATTCCATTGCTAGGATTATCGGTCTATCTGTTTTAACAGTTTTTTCTGTCCGCATTGTGGTATTTAATAAGATGTTAAACATAATCACACATCAATGCTAGGAGTATCTTCTATCTGAATAAGCAAGCTGTTTCAGATAATTCTTCGCGCTGTAAACCGATTTCTTTTATAAAACAGCAAACGAATGATTTGGTGTTTTTTTTTTAAATAATCTTAAAACCCAGACATGAACCTAGTTTAAAATTGTCCAGTTGCATGGGTTTTTGTTCAAATACAGTACAGTATTTATTTTTAACTGTCCACTTACTTGACTCTACGAATCTAAATTACTTATACAGTAACAATACTGTCGAATCTGTCGGTTCTTCTTAAGAATGCAGGTCGGATCGTTGCCGTATTTGTTGATTCTGCTTATCTCTTTCTCACTAACCCGGTAAGTTTTGTGTTTGATGTCATGCGTGACTGTCACTTCAAAGTGACCGTGTCCTGGGGTGGTGTAGAAAGTCAGTTGGTACATGGCGATGTCATTTGTGTTGGTCTCATTAAAGACTACTTTGTAAAAGCCACCTAGACTGTCTGCCTCGGAAAATTTGACCACTTCAGGTCTGGTCTCCATCTTGGTGGCGTCGGTAACTTTTTCCACCGAGAGCAGGGCGCACACGTCCCTGTAAGCGGCGGTGTAATTGTTGATGGTCTTTAAGGTGAACCGGAGAGCGCCCTTGGCTGCTGGATCTGTCATCGGAACTTTTTTCCATTCTAGACAAGCGCACCAGTGAGGCGCTATACCAGCGTGTTGGCAAGATCTCCCCAAAGGTATCTTTTTAAAAAGACTGATCCCACGGTCTGAAACTCGAGCTTCTCCGGTTCCCCCAAACTTTAAGAAATCTTTCAACGTTTCGTGAATGTCAAAAGGAGTGGTCAGTTTCTTTGTGTTGTCCCGTAGATTCTGAATGGCCTCTGGATACTTCTCTTCAAACCACTTAGGAAATAAGAAAGAGAAATACGGCAGACGTTCTTCCAACTTCCCTGGGATCGTGAAGCGAACGTTTTCGTATCTTGCGCCATGGTCGCCCATGAGAATCAAAAGTGTGTTGTTCAGGTAGCCCCCCTCATACAGTGTCTGGACTAGCTCCTTGATTTCATGGTCCATCTGTGAAGAAAAACAAATTCTTAAAAAAAAAAAAAAACTTCTATTAAAACTATATCTACCACTAATGTGTAAGTTATTTCCCTTATTCGAGATTAAACAAAATAATTAATTATCAATATTCAATTGACTAATTGAGAATTTTTGTTTATTAATTCATGTGTTGTTAGGTACATTAAATAATTGTTTAAGGTATCAACTTGATCGGAGAATGCTTGAGGGAGAACTAGCGTTAACAATTATTTAAGGGGACTAAAACCAACAAATTTAGCCATACCTGTGAATACTGAAGTATTTGTTTCCCTTGTTGCTATTAAACAAAACAATGAATTATCGGTGATTAATTGTCTGATTGGTAACTTCTTTTTATTGATTAATGTCCCCTGAATTAGGAGGTGGGTTTTACAGGTCGAGGGTATGCCGGGTTCCCGACCTGAATGCTGATTATTAACTTCCTGTCGGGGTTGTACTGTAGTCCGACAGTAGTCGTGGCTCGTCTGACTGGACACCCCTCACAGTCTAACAAACAACTTAAGGTCTAACAAACAACTTATGGCCTCGCAAAGCCCACACCCAATGCCATGGATGCACGGACCATAACAAAACAAATAAGGCTTGACTATAAAAAAAAAGTCCCAAGCCTGAGTCCCAAACACTGGGTAAGAAAACCACAAAAGAGAGCTCCCTCTAAAGTCAAAACACACAGAGCAATGACACCAACATAGCGCGTCCATAGAAACTAACGCACAAACTCTTATGGTGCACACAAGAGAAACATCAAGCAAAAGAGCAACTCCAGATGCGCACTGACAGTTCCTCCCTTGCGTGTTCTCTTTCAAAATGGCGTGTATGTGTTTGGGGGGGGGGGGTGGCAGGGGGGGGGGAAGAGAAATTTATGTGCACGGTAATAAATTATTCTATATCTGACATGCATTACATGTAGCATGATGCAGAAGTCTGATGTGACTAAAGGGAGATTTAACAGGTGGACACGTTTCGTTACGCTGTCTCTCTACATAAAAAAAAAAAACATGATTCAAGTAACATTTTCCAAGCAATAAAATTTCATACAATATTTTATTTGGCAACGCAGTTCCAGCTGTGACCTACATATTTTGCCACTTCAGTGGTTAATCGATTTAGGTTCTCTTTTCGCTGTCTACTCTGTCCACGGCAATGGATATTCTTTTTGGTCTCAAGTGTGTTTCCAGCGGTCTTGGTAATAAGTCTCCAAATGTCTTGTCCGGAAGCCGTCTGCTGCCAGACGCTCGCTTCTATATCAGTTAAAGCAAGTTGGAGCCTGTGTATAAGGTGCGTCTCTAGATAAAGACCTGATGTAAAGACAGATCAATGGCAGAAGACAACTAAAGTCAGACGGTAGAAGGTAAAACACTAGAATCACGATGATGACTAAGCATTGAAAAGTCCTCTTTAAAAGAAACTTTTAAATCATTATTTTTCCTAACATACAAAATATAATATACAAAAAAAAATTATTTTTCTGCCCTTTTGCATCACCCTAATTAGCATATAACTTTTTGCACATGATTACTAAAAATATAACTACAAAAAAATATATAATTCGCATAAGGAAGTTTGATTATCAAATGTATCTCATCACAAAGTTTTTGTAAAAACGTGACATGACGCCACTGGATAGTAGATTAAAATTTAGAAAATTTGATTTTGAACATTCGTTTGTCCAAAATGCATGCGCTCCTTCATGAACATACGGTGGGGCAAGACCGCACTACAAACAGCGATGTCCTTGCGAACGCCTGTATGGACAGTATAGAGGGACTTCTTTTGGTGCGACAGTTACGCTGGGCAGGGCACGTATCCCGTATGGGGGACGAAAGTATGCCAAAGACAGTCATTTTTGGTGAGCTAAAAGGTTGTCGACGTAACAGAGGCGCCCCACGGAAACGCTTTAAAGACCAGCTTAGGCGCCAACTTGCCTTAGCTAACATAGAAGTGAGCACCTGGCTGCATACGGCCTCAGAACGAGACAGTTGCAGGTCACTCACAAAGGCCGCGGGATACACATTTGAGACCAAAAGAAAATCCGCTGCCGAGGACAGACGCAGACGGCGAAAAGAAAATCTGAATCGACCACCTGCGGACAATGCTTATGCTTGCCCTAGGTGTGGCAAAATATGTAGGTCACAGCTTGGGCAGCGCATCCACAGAAAATACTACATTCCTCACTAATCTTCGGACTCGAAGACAAGCCTTATTGTTCTGGTGCAATTTTTTTTCACACTTTTTAGGAGCATAAGCGAGTGGTCCAAACAAGATCAGTTTTTACTGTTCATTACAAAGAGCCAAGATCGAAACTTATTCAATGTTACTGATTTTGTTGGTGTGTTTACCAGCTGACAGATCAGCCTGAAGTTTTAATAATGGACACTTAAAGCTGGGCTAATCTACAATGTTCCTGGACATCACGTTGCGGAACTTCACAAGTGGACAGACCGGTACGGTTTCCAGATGTTAACTTGTCGTCAACCCAAGACTGAGGCCTAACAGCACTGCAGTGATCTCATTAGGAGTTTAGAGGACTATATAATCTAAGATTGATTATTCTTTCCAGTATTTCTAGTCTGGTGATAATTGTTTTCTTATTTTTTTTTTATTCACTTTCCAAAAGATAACATTGCATTAAAAAACAACAACTAATTTTATGGTATCACAACAACAAATGTAAGAACTTTGATCACAATCGTTTATAGTTCTCGGTTACCTTTGCTCTAATGTCAAACGAAAAGCATGATCTTCGGAGTTTTGAAGGTCAGTGCCTTTTTTTTTTTTTACTGGTAAAGTCCAACAGTTCTAGGACACATACACACAGAGAAGTGGTCGCAGATATATATACGAGCACAAGCGAGTGGCCCAAAAAATTATATATTTATCCTTATATTTTTTTTAAAGGAAACCACAGAATTTGCGCTATTTAATTTTAGCTTTATCATCATAGGAATCCTTGAGCCTTAGGCCTCTTTTCTTTGCCTCTTTTTTGGGCTTTATGTGCATCTTTTATGGGCCATCTTGCCTCTTTAGTGGGCTTTTTTTTATAGGTTTTTATTTGTAAGTTCTCATAATTCACAAGAATTAAATCATAAACAACTGAAAAGTGATTAACCTAAAAATATAATAATAGTAATAGAAATATTATTTAATATCAAAGACATACTACCTAACCATTGAAACCACTAGAGACAGAAAAGTGATACAAGTATCCTCTACCCCAATCAACACAATATCAAATATCCCTGAACCCCAACACCCCATTTCTGGACTACTACCTGAGTATTGTACAAGTATATGAATATCAAACTAGATAATTCTCTACCCTAAAATCCATTATTTTCCTAAATGTCAATTCTAAGTGATTAGGATCAAACATCTTATTATTATGTAGAGCTTTAAGCCAGCCAGCCCAAACAAGATTCCTGTATTCGGAAACAATAATCAAGTTAAAGTTATTTACCATTTTATTTTTTAGTTTTGGCAGCTTGTTTAAAACAATAGACAAGTTAACATTTACATAGTTGCCACAGTTTGCTTCTAATAAGTCCCTTACAGTACTTTTAACGTTAAGGAATAATGGACATTCCAAATAAATATGTTTCTCATTATCAGCATTTTTAAGATGGCATAATTTACATTCACTGTCATTTGCCCATTTTGTAATCATATCCTAAAGATAAGTCTATAACTTATCTCTCTAGCTTTTGGTGGGATATGTTTGCTGTGTAGGTTTATGAATGTGTCCTTTAATTCTGTCACCCTAAGAACTCTCCCCCACTTAATCCTATTCACTAGGCTTTCATGTAACAGCTTTTTAAAATTTGTGTATGATTTTTTGGTTTTGTTGTGTATTAAATGTTCATTACCAGGTGAAATTCTTGAAATAGATCTGTAAAATGGATGAGTAACTGTACCAAAATAGTGAGGAGAATCATTGTGTATTGGAAGAATGCTACTTTATTTTAAACCATAATAGTAAATTGTCAAGGGAAAGTTTGTAGGGTTTCTAACTACTTAACCTACAAATTTTAGCCTTAGTGAATATATATTTCCTTAATTAGTCTGACCAACATTCATCTAACGATTGAAGAAAAGTGTTATTAAATTTATGCACATATTTTATTAAATATTGTTTGAAAATAGGTAAGAATAATATGAAATTAAAAAAAATTATAAAATATATTTTAAATAATATTGTTATAAACCTGGTGGTGGCACAGATTGGGGTAGTGGTGTGAGTGTAGTCAGCCGACGCAAATCGCCAGCGCTAGACGAGCGGTCAACCGTGACCAGTTACGACGGTCAGCCAAGTCGAGTGTCAACAGGACGGTTCGGGAAGGATCGCCGTCGTGAACAGAGCTCAGGGGCGTCACGAGGGATGTGACGAAGCTAGAAACGTCGAGCGATGTTCCGTCCGGTTTTAGAAGGCCAGTAGGGACCCTATATAAAGAGCGGAGGTGTCCAGTCAAGACGGTTCACGACAGAAGGTCTACGACAGGGCTCAGAACACGGTCGACTACAGCACAGTTCAACGGTGTGGTTCTGTACGGAGCATTACGACGGTTCAGTGCGGAGTACTGTCAAGTACAGTTGAGACGACTGGCGTCTTGATCTTGGTCTGCGATCGAGTCCGACACAACGAGCCTAGTGTGTGAAATCATTCCTGAACTGTTGAACCCAGTGCAAGCCCGGAACGAGACGGAGAGGCCAGCGCAAGAGTTGATACGGCGGTACGGTGTTATCGGAGAGATATTTGTTCAATGCATGTTTTGCCAATTGTACAGTATTGACTGTTATTTATTCAACTATTAAAGTGTAACGTTACTTTGGAGCCCTGAGTTGTCAAGTTCTTTAAGTTGGTGGTGTATGGTGCAGTTTGCAGAGAGCCTGGATAGTGAGATTCGTAACAATATGTTAAATATTTCTTATAGAATTTATTATAGGAAAAGGAAGAAATTTAACTTATTATGTATTGTATTCGATTCCTAAGAATAACATTTAAGGAAGAGTGCAGTATTTCATAGGAACACGCAAACCCAGTCGTGACCTGATTATTTCGCCACTTCTAATACAGACAAATCCGCTGACCGCGGCAGATCTCTTTCGGCAAAGGCTTTTCTTTTTTACTTCAAATGTGCTTTCCACGAGCTTCCAGAGATCTCTCCAGCTGTCGTCTGCTTATAGTCGCTTTCCTCTATGTCAGTGAGAGCATAATTTCGCTCAGTAAATCTTTCCAATGCCTCTGTTTAGTCGTACTTCTTAAAGCTCTATTTACTTGTACAGCTATCTCCTTTATTTTCTTATGAAGGCAATCAGTCAAGTCATCCCTTATTGGAGTGTTGAGGGATGTGGTAACCGAGTGGTAAAGAGCTTGGCTTACGAACAGATGGAATCTCGAGTTCAAATCCTGATGAGACCAGGATTTCATTCGGGATTTTGAAGGACACCACCGAGTCCACCCAACTCTAATGGTTGGACTCGGCTCCTTAGGTTGAGGAAGTAAAGGTTGTGTGTGCTGGCCACATGACACCCTCTTTAACTGTTGGCCATAGAGGACATTTACATCATCTGATGCATAGATCGCAAGGTCTGAAAGCGGTACCTTTACGTTTTACTCTGAATTATAGATCAAACATTAACAAATCATTGTCCAAATATTTAATTGTAGATCTATTATAAACCAATCGTTTTCCATTTACACCGGGACATTGTTTTTTCTTTAATATGATTTTTTTTCAAATAGATCAGCGGTTCTCAACCTTTTAAGTTCGGCGACCCCTTTTTACAACTCCCCACTCTGTCGCAACCCCCCCCCCACACACACACACACATGAGGAATAGACAATAACAATCCATATTTACGATGGTCTTAGACGACCACAAGCAAATCGTCAATCGACCCCCAAGTGGGTAGCGACCCACAGGTTGAGAACCCCTGAAATAGATGCTGCGTGTATAATGAATGGTGTCAGTCTCTTCATACTTCAACATTGTCTTATCTGATTGAATGTGACTTATTGTATGGATGACTCCACTTGACCTTGGTCCTGGATGACCCCTCAATATTTTTATTTCAGAGAATGACTCGTGTGTATTTATTTTGTAAACGTCATGTGTAAAGAGTGGACTGGTCCGCAAATAGTGGTGTCCCTTTGAATCAGTTCCACGGAGGGAGAAATGTAAAGTTTAGAATGGAGAAGCCAAAGAAAAGTCAGAGATTGTAGGTAACTTTTTGTTGTGCAAGGGACGGTTGGGGCGGTGGGGGGGGGGGGGGTAGACGGGTTGAATAGTAATACTAGATTTCACGTGCTAAAAGTATGTATGGGTGTGTGTGTGGAGGGGGGGGAGGCGTTATACGACGAAAAGTTCCAATTCAATTCAAGTATAACTAGCTCCGACGAGGTGCATTATAGTTCCAACAAAGACCTATCCTTACTGCTTAACTTAGTATTTTAACAAGATTGATTATTTACTTGTTACTCACACTTTAACCAGTCAGATGTAAACAGGAATTGCCGGTCCTCGAATAATTTAAAATTTTACTTCATATGATAAATACATTATGACCAAATTAAAAGACAGCTACACTCAGGACAAGAATTGTTGAAGGTGGGAGTAATTCAACTCATGGCCCCCCCCCCTATACGGATAAAATTACGAGTAATTGACCTTGTTACAGCCTATAAAATACATTCAACTAACCTTGGTGATCAGATTGTTGTTGTCGTGAGTCATCTCTATCAGAAAGTGGAACAGAAACTTCCTCTGACGTTTGTACATGTAGAATATATCCCGGAAGTAGTTTAGCCAGAGCCGACTGAAGGACACAGATCCCGAGCAGTTTCTTTTCCTTATGGGATATATATCCTCAAATGCCTGATAAAATGGCCTTGTGTAGAAGTCTGTAGGCTGCTGATCGAACCCCAACATTCGCCAATGGAAGGGCGCTGATTTTGGATTAGCATTACTCCAGGATGTCAAGTAACCAGCTTTTCTGAAGTCGTGCCATATAAATGGGAAATCGTCAAGCTGACTTGCATTGGGAAAGTTCATTCTGAAAAAAAAAATTTTTTCGATACATAAAATCACATTGGAGTATTCTAGAGTACAGACGTGTAAGTAAAAATACACTGGAACACTCTATAATACACAGGAACACTCTATAATACAATGGAAGATATTTGAGAATTAGAAAATACATTAAAATACTATGAAGCATTATGGAATACATTGGAATACAATGCGCAAAAGAATATACACCTTCTGAAAAAGAAAAATTGACTTTAAAGTATATAACAATTAAAATAATGAACTAAATATTCTCTATTGTTATAATGCGATTGGGGAGTTCAAGTGTCTGGGTATTTTCACAAGTAAAATCTGATGGCCCAATGTATAATGTATGTATGTTAAGATTTGTTTTTTTGGCCACTTAAAACAAACTCGTCTCCTGTATATATAGTTTTTTTTCAAGAATGTACTTCTACAGGAAACAAATCATTTCCCTTTCATTAATTTATTCTTGTGTGTAGAAACTCAAAGCCTCGAGAAGCCAATAAGTAAATTAAATGTTTACACGTCTCTTGAGTCCGCGTGAGTTCTTGTAAAGAGCATAAGAGACGTTATTGGCAAAAAGATGTGTTTCTTATAGTTAACTATATACTGTCACTGATTGAATAGCTGTAATATTGAAGTAAAAAGTCCAATGTTGAGGAAAATAGCCCACTAACTCATTGTTATACATTTACTTTTAAAAAGTTATAGGGTAAAACGAACTATTATAAAATATATTGCAAAGTATTTTATATCAAAATGCTATTCAGAAAACTGGGGAAAAAAATGAAAAAAAAAGTAATTTATATACTTTGTTTAATGCAACGATAAATATAAGAAACGGTTGAAAGCTCAATATTTTTCTACTCTACAAATCTGCCAAGTAAAAAACCATTGAAGTACTCCTCAACTTTTGATGTACGAATTCAAAGTCAAAGCCTTTGCTGAAAACATGTCCATTCCTAGCAAGCCAAGGTGCCATAAGTTTAAATAAAGTCTCGAATTGTGCGAGATATAACTTCTATGTAAGATTTTGTTATGCGAAAGGGAAAACTTTGACACAATTGATAAATTTTACTAAAGATTGATATGATTTTATAAAGTGTAGTTTTTTTGCTTAATGTTCAGTACGCCTCGCAACCAGATTCTAGATTGATAGTAAATTTGTATGAATCAAATACAAAGCTATACTTTCAGTGCTTGTGTTCATCCGTCCAAACAGTAAACATTACAGAGTGTGGGCGTGGCTTACAGGAAATTGATCGGTTAAGAATAAAAACCTTAATGGATGTTCTTGTTCAATCTAACTTTCATGCAAATATCAATAACCATAATTATATATATATATATTTTTTTGAATGAAATATTGTTTTGAATCGGAGTCTTCTTCCGTTGTAAAGCGTATGTGTTATTGAAATAAATAGGCAAGTTTGTGCATGTCTATTTTAGACAGGGATTAATGTATGTAATCCAATTTTTTTTTTCTTTTTAAAAAAGTTGTTGAATTTTATTAAAAAAATAACATTCTGCAAATGTCAATAACGCAGAGGCTAAACATAAAATTTGGAGAGAGAGAGAGAGAGAGAGAGAGAGAGAGAGAGATTGAAAAGGCAGACGATCAGGCATTAACAACGAATTGCCAGTTTATGACCCATTGATATAAAATTAAAACATTCTAATTACCTCGCTTCTGGAAGTTCCCATTCAAACTTTCCAGTCAACATGGGGAACAAGACTGCAGTGGTTCCATCCCCCACAATGTTGTGTCCCTCTAATTCAATGGCGCCAAGTTTGTGATAAAAGTACTCCCTGGTTTTAGCCAGACGACGCAGCCACGACATTCTAGACATGGAATCAAATCCCAGTATGGCGACACCGAGGCCCTCAAACCCTTCCTTCAAGGGAGGCGCCTCTTTCATGGCTCTCTGAGGCGTGTACGCCGCGGCAGCGAGTATCCCTTCGTATCTCTTGCCGGCCAAACTTGTGCAGTTTATTTGGAAGAAATCTGTTGGGACTTGAAATCCGCTGGTCACGTTGATGGCCTCGCCCCAGGTGTAGTTATAATCTCCTTCCCGAATCAGAGGCTCATAGGTGCACGAGAAACTCACGTGTTTTGTCAACGCTGCTTGGCTGAACAAAAGAGTTCCATTATAAACATAGACCCAGTTGTCTTCTCCTTTACACACTATGGGCGGATACTTTCGAAAGTGTTTCATCATAATTGGGTCATTTACTTGAAGACGAGGGTGGATGCAGACCTGACGGTTGGAGACGTCTGATTTTAACACCTTGTGGATAAATGAATGATCGCTGCCAAATATGAACAAAGATGTCAATACCCATATAAGTAAAATATAGGCTAAATATTTTAAATAGACACATTTGAGCAGCCGTACTCCAGAAGGTACTACCATTTTGTTTATGTTTTAATCTGTTTATTGGATATTATGTCGATTAAAAAAAAAAACATTTATAGTTTCTTTATATCTCTGTAAATTGAGCCTTGTTCTGTGGACAACAAAAAGATGAATGAATACTTTTAAAGACACAAAAAATGTATATGAATTAACATGAATGTCAGAGAACATCTCCAATGCACTTTTTTGTTTGGCACTATAGCGATATAACGTTGTGATACATATATCTAATTGCTCTTTCCCTGATATAAGCTTTGTTTTTTAAAAAGCATTTTTAAAATATAGTTTATATTCACTCTGCGTTATTTCTCCACACTAATTCTCGTTTCATATTAAAACTTTACACAATTATTTATTGTATTTACAAAAAGTGAATCAATTAAAAAAAAATTCTTATTAACTAGTCAGTTAATTAATGGTAATTAATTATTTTGTTTCATATTCACAAGGGAAATTAATCCTTCAGTATTAACCATAGACATAAATAAATATAGACTGGCCGATTAAAGAGTTTTATGAAACGAAAATTTGTGACTTGCAATTTTGTGTACTTTATTATCCAGTATTTATGAGCAGTATAAATGTTATGTATGCATATCTATTTCAGCCACACACCTATATATATTGTAAATAAGGAGGCAGTGTAGTTTTGTTTAATCTCTAAGAATGAAGATCATGCAATTTTTCATAATTCGGAAATCCGAATACAATAGATATACATGTTTTCAAGTAACATGAAGTTACTTCCTTCGGCCAGTCTATATTTATTTATGTCTATGGTATTAACATTATAAGGCTAAATATCTGGGTTTTTTTATTCTTTTTAGAGAATTATACATGGTATTCTCCCCTTCCTATTCTTGTAAATTAACACAATTATTCATTGTCCCTAACAAAACATGAATCAATCCAAAAATTAACCAACTGATTAATTAATTATAGGTAATTAATTTATTTCGATATTGATTAAGGAAAAAAATGCTTTTATATTGATAGATATGGCTATAAATGCACAGTTGCTTTCCTTATTTCTGCCATTTTATTTTAATTTTTAAAATATCTTTTTTATTAAATTTTTATATGTTTATATTTAGCGTGATTGTTACCTGCCTAGCGACTTCACATTTATAAAATAATACGTGCCTTATTACAATGTTCTACATTTATACCGCTGAACCTACTTATATTAAACCTTCAATATTAACATTATAACCTTCAGTATTAACATTATAAGGCTAAATATCTGAACCTTTTCTTTCTCTTTAAAGAATTGTACATGCTATCATGATCATGAGGGGAGCCCGGGCATGTAAATCATTCCCAAGATGAGCCTGAAACCCCCCCCCCCCTGACAGATATATCAAATTACAGTTACATGGTGTTTATCTAAATATCATGGCTGGACTTAGATTTGGTTATTCCCGGATACCTAGAGGGGTTCACTGATATACAATTAATAAAGCATGGAGACGCTGAAATGGGGTACCTCTTTGACTTTATTCATAATAAACTCGCTTGGACATTTTCTTTGTTCCTAACACAAAGGTGGAGGCTCTAAGCTCAAGTTGTTGTAGTTTAGAGATCTACATAGATACTGCACTGCTTATGACTCATGCAACACTTTTCAGAGCTCAATGGTATCGATTTGTTTTTTATATTTGACTCTGAGAGTCCGTGATTTGGTTACATCATACTCAATGTATATTTGTTTGTTTTCATCTTTTATTTGTTGACAACGCAACCTGTTGAAAAAGTTAATGGCGAACGTTGAGAGCAACATGCGTGTTTCTGAATCACTGAACTGTGTCGGCTTCAATTTGGGACTAGTATATAAAGCGCGTGCCAGGTTTTCTTGCGTTATATGGATATACATGATGGCCGATGAGATGAAATCCTATATAGTGATAAGTCACTGATAAGTGAAGATTTAATGATGTCCATAGCCCAAGTGTTTGAATGTCGTTAAGTCAAACAGAAGACAATGTATCCTAAGTGAAGACTTTAGCACTAGCTTTTTAATTGATTCAAATAGTAACGTCAGTCAAGTGTTGAACATTGACAATATTATTTCAAAGACTCATTTAGCCAAAAAACAAACAAAAAAGATAATTCCCAAAGTCTTATAAAAATGAACCAGTAAAAACTCTACCAGTGGACTTTTCCATGCAACAAGAAAAACGTTGTAATTACGTTTTGAAAAAAATAGACTATACATTCTTTATACAACTTATAAAGAGACTGTTTTTCTCTTAATAGAAAATGAATGTCAGATTAAACAACAATGGGACATTTGTATATCCCCTACGCCCCTGAGAGAATACTGGTTAAGCGAATGTGTAGACCTACTAGACTTAATCAAATTAATTCTATTCCAGTAGATCTAGATTGACAGGACGATGTGCACAATTTTACAGAACATTAATTTATAAATAAAATAAAACTAATAAAACCCTCAATGAATGCGGAAATACCAGAAGACGTCTAGTTTAGTTCAAGATAAATATTTTCTCGTTCTCTAGCCACATTTAAATTTAGTTCCTTTTTTAGCGGCCCCCGTAAGGGGAAAAAGCCGCTATTAGGTTTGTGCAAAATGTCCGTCTGTCCGTCTGTCCGTCTGTCCGTCTGTCCGTCTGTCCGTCTGTCACACTCAGATCTCGAAAACTAGAAGAGATATGAAAAATATTATTTCATCATTAAATCCGGCTTGAAAAGTTTAGGTGCAACGGCTACTTTTGGTTTTCTAAAAGCAAACCGTTTAATTTATAAAATTAATTATGCAAGCGATTTTTTCATAAAAATACACCAATTCTAAAACAATTACGTAAATGTAAGGGAGGCAATGTTACAATATGCTAACAAAGATGGACAATTTTTGTGTATTTTCAGTATCACTAAGTCAAATATATTTTTAAAATGTACAGGAAATGTTTACAACAAATACAAATAATAGTTAAAGTCGTTTTTTCTGGTCAACTAGCTGCTAAAATTAAAAGAAAACATTTCTGTTTGTTTATAAAGGCTAATAATGCACTTTGTATGTAAATATCACGCACATTTTTTTAAATGGACTTTTTATGCAGCGATTTTCGTGCAGTAGCGTAACGTCGCAACATGATCAGGTGCTAAACCAATTCCTTAAACTTTTTTTAAAAATCAGATTTTATTTATTTTTTGTTTAGTGCCCCCATTCGAATAAAAGAAGCTTATTTTTGTGCGTTTTGTCTGTTGGTCGGTCTGTCCGTCACGATTAGATTTAAAAAACTAGAACTCTAAAAGCTATTGAAAATCTGATTTACCCTTTAATGTTCCTCCCATAACATCTCAATAGTTTTAAGTATCTAAAATTGATTGTTCCGGATTTTTTTGTGCAAAACTAATCAACGCCAACAAATGTTTGTTTGCTCTTCTAACTTATATTACATTCAATTTCCATGCTTAAACGTTGCAAAAACACATTATCAATAATATGTTGTTCCGTTTTTTATGTAAATAGCATACTAATGCTAAATCATAATCTCTATACTGACTTATATTTCATTAAGTGTAAAAATGTTCCGGATATTGTTTTATAAAACATGAATTATGCCTAATGATTGTTTGAAATCGCATAAGGCTTTTAAAAAAAGTAATTTACTAGAATTGATTACTGAAAATTACTTTTTAGACATTTGATTTTCTTGTAAAACATAACATAGAAGTTTTGTAATCGATAAAGAAAGTTCCGGATTTTGTTTCTTACAAATCGTCGCCAGAAATTTCCGAATTTATTTAAAAATCTACTAACGCCAAATAATTGTTTGAACTCCCTCTTCTAATTAATAAACAAATAATCTTCTCATTTACGAAATAATGTTTTTACGGATTTTTATGAAAAATATTTTAACTCACTACTCTCTTACAGTACATTTAACTTTCTACCTAAAACATTAAAAAATCTAATTATCGTTAATATTATGTTCCGATTTTTAAGGAAAACAGAATCCAAACACCAAAGTAAGGTATGAAAATCTCTCCACGTGGCTGTAGTACATCTAATTTTTATACAAGACCATCCAAAAAATTTAATTAACGGTATTACATTTATCTGAAATTCTCTTTTTCTTTTACTATTTATACAAACATCCGGAACAATCTATTATATAAACTTTTCAATTGTGTTCATACCTAAAAATTATTGCGATGTTTTGAAACGTAAAATAAAGGTTAATAAATTTTTAATAACTTTTAGTTGTTTTTTTTATATCAAGATAACGGACAGACCGACTGACAGACAAAACGCAAAAACAATGTGGCTTTGATCCTTTTTAAATAATATCTATTAGAACTCAGTGCACCAATGTCTATGAACCCTCGTTAAATATCTCGTGTAAATAAAGACATTTTTTTTTTATGGTACCGGTACTAGCCTATTGTGAGGTAATGGAATTTTTTTTCTTTGACGTCATATGAATGGACTCTTTAAATGTAATGTTAAAAGAACGCACTCGGTGCACCAATGTCTATTAACCCTCGAAAAAATTGCTTGTATTAATGAAAACATATTTTAGTCTAACTAAGCCGTGTGACGTAGTGTTTTTTTTTCCTTTGACGTCACATGGAATGAATTCTTTAAATGAAATGCTAAAAGAACGCACTCGGTGCACCAATGTCTATGAACACTCGAGAAATGGCTCGTGTTGATAAAGGTGATTTTTAGTCTAGCTAGGCCTTGTGACGTAGTGTTTTTTTTTTCCTTTGACGTCATATGGAATGAATTCTTTAAATGAAATGCTAAAAGAACGCACTCGGTGCACCAATGTCTATGAACACTCGATAAAAGGCTCGTAATGATGAAGGCGATTTTTATTCTAGCTAGGCCGTGTGACGTAGTGTTTTTTTTCCTTTGACGTCATATGGAATGAATTCTTTAAATGAAATGCTTAAAGAACGCACTCGGTGCACCAAAGTCTATGAACACTCGATAAAAGGCTCTTATAGATGAAGGCGATTTTTAGTCTAGCTAGGCCGTGTGACGTAGTGTTTTTTTTTCCCTCTGACGTTATATGGAATTAATTCTTCAAATGAAATGAAAAAAGAACTCGGTATAGTAATGTTTATTAAGCCTCGTTATGTGACTCGGGTTTAAAAAAGGAATGATATCTTGATTTAGATCTAATCTAGATTTTTTAAACTAGATCTAGATTTTTATTACAGTATATCTAGATCTGGATTTATATTCTAATTAAAATTATTTTAGAGTCTAGATCTAGAATTTCTAGATCTAGTTTAGACTAAAATAGACTAGATTAAGATGTAGAATTTCAATTTCTAAACTTAAAGTGTAAAAAAAAAGTGTAGATTTTCATTTCCAAACGTTTTGATCAATATTGTAATGTTTTAATATACTAAAACTAATCTACTATTTTTTTTATTAAATTTAAATTTAAATTTACGGCAAATGAATCTTTGAAACATTATTACTTTTGACCATCGGATGGCTGCCTGGTCGTGCGGTTTGCGCGCTGGACTGTCGTTCAGATTTATGGATGGCCCAGGGTTCAAACCCTGCCCGCTCCCATCCCCCGTCGTCATGCGGGAGGTTTGGACTAGGAAGTAATTATCTTCAACTCTGAAGGAACATCCGAAACGTGTAAAGCATTTTACATCAAAATTAAATCACCTCTTGAATATTATTTGCGAATATGCAGATCCGACAGGGATCCGACTTCGACGGGGGCCGCCTCTGAGTTTGTGTAACACAAACTCTCTTTGTAATCTTGTTATTTATTAATATATATATATATATATACATTTCTTTTGACCAATTTTGCATACTAAATAAAAAACAACCATAGGTTTTAAAAAAAAATTATTGGTATAAATTATACCTAATGGCAAGCAGTTTGAAACCCAACAAACTTTCCCTTGACAATTTACTATTATGGTTTAAGATGAAGTAGTCTTCTTCCAATACACAATGATACTCCTCACTATTTTGGTACAGTTACTCATCCATTTTACAGATCTATTTCAAGAATTTTACCTGGTAATGAACATTTAATATACAACAAAACCAAAGAATCATACACAACACTTAAAAAGCTGTTACATGAAAGCCTAGTGAATAGGATTAAGTGGGGGAGAGTTCTTGGGGTGACAGAATTAAACGATACATTCATAAACCTACACTGCAAACATATCCCGCTAAAAGCTAGAGAGATAAGCTATAGACTTATCTTTGGGATGACCCGTATGGTAAGAAAACGGGCAAATGACCGTGAATGTATATTATGCCATCTTAAAAATGCTGATAATGAGAAACATATTTATTTGGAATGTCCATTATTCCTTAAAGTTAAAAGTACTGTAAGGGACTTATTAGAAGCAAACTGTGGCAACTATGTAAATGTTAACTTGTCTATTGTTTTAAACAAGCTGCCAAAACTAAAAAATAAAAAGGTGCAGTACTTTAACTTGATTATTGTTTCCGAATACAGGAATCTTGTTTGGGCTAGCTGGCTAAAAGCTCAACATAATAATAAGGTGTTTGATCCTAATCACTTAGAATTGACATTTAGGAAAATAATAGATTTTAGGGTAGAGAATTATCTAGTTTGATTTTCATATACTTGTACAATGCTCAGCTGGTATTCCAGAAATGGGGTGTTGGGGGTCAGGGAACATTCCGGGCTCACATAGGTCTCACCAACCACATGAGTAGGCATAAAACCTCAGTGCAATGCCCTCAGCCCTCTGGATGACAAAGTGGTCATCATCGAACCACGATGGATGAACTATATATATATAAAACAAACCGAACCATTAAAAGTAAATAAAGCAGTCCATAAAATTGTAATATAATCTGGGCGCCACAAAATCTAGCAGTTAAGACATTCAGAACTTCGAATAAACCGGGATACATAAAGTCCTAGTTGCCTTATATATATTTACGAGGGTCAAACTAAAAGTTAAAAGTTAGACGTTTAAAATATCTTATAGGTCTTCTCGTAATGCATTGATTTATTAAATGGAATGGGTTGCCTGAGCTAGCCAGGAAAACCAGTGACTTGGCAGAATGTAGGTCATTGGTTAATATGCATGACTAAATGCATGACGCTTAGGACATAATCATATTCTTTATTGAAGTAACGTCTATATTATATAAGACTATTTGGACTATTTGTATTACGGAGCAAATAAAATTAAACGAAAAAGTGAAAAAAAGAAGTCAACAAAAAGTATTGAACTAATACAGCGATTGGGATGTGTTTCACTAGAGTAGTACCACAGTAGCTTACCGACAGAGTACCACACTAACCTACTGACAGAATACCACACTTAGCAGATAGAGCTTTACGTTAGATGTTCCACAACAGTTGACGCAGTAATACTAGCTTAATGGTTTCTGCAATAAATGACAGAGTACCATACTAAATAAAAGAGTACTACAGGAATGACAGAGTACCATACTAAATAAAAGAGTACTACAGGAATGACGGAGTACCGTACTAAATAAAAGAGTACTACAGGAATGACAAGAGTACCATACTAAATAAAAGAGTACTACAGGAATGACGGAGTACCGTACTAAATAAAAGAGTACTACAGGAATGACAGAGTACCATACTAAATAAAAGAGTACTACAGGAATGACGGAGTACCGTACTAACAGGCATGACGATTACAAAGAATACATTGTGGACACTGAACACATATTTGAGTTATGTTGAAAAAAATCATTTTAAAAAATTTGGATTTAAAATCATATTTTGAATATAAAATACTGTGATACTTATTTAGCTTAGAGACGCACGATAGTTGACGGACGTTGAACGCGACATTTAGTGACTTTATAGGGGGGTTTAGTTTGCTAATGTTTTTTTTTTTTCATTAAGTTGGAATAAGGACTTCGGGGCGACAACATCAATTAGCGACATAGCTGAGATGTTTTATAGTCTGGACTTTGTCTTTCAAATAGTATATGTGATGTCGTTATGATTATTGTGCTTGCAAATCATCTTAGTACACCCACACAGGCTACATCTTCAGATTAACTAGTCTTACAAAAGTAAAGCGACCATACACATACTGATGCGTAACGCCTATTACAGTGGTGACTACACAACGCATTACAATTGATATGGAAAGTATATAGATATTTGAAATGAAAGTCAACTTTATTTCATATAGTAATTATTTTAAGCATAATTAAAATGTATTTGTAATGTGACATTATCATGATTTAGATTTCATTAGCTATATGGAGCTTGATCACAATAATGTTTAGGTAACTAGACAATTTTCTTTTCATGTGTCATGATAGAATTCTGTTTATATTTCTAATTAATTAAAACAATCTTGATGAATTTATTCTTAATATACCAAAAGCATAGATATGCGAATTTAGTCTAGTCATTTACTTACTTGGCTTTTTAATGTGTCATTTTCAAAACTCTAAAAGTTGAGAAGTCATCCATAAAATAGGTCAAATGAAGTCATCCACACAACAAGTCACATTCAGTAGACCAGTGTTTCCCAGAGTTTTGCTTTTAACGGAACACTTCGCTCATTGGAAGAACTTAACGAACGCTTTGGTTTTTATATGGTTGGATTATTTCTTATTCAATTGAATATTTTAAAAATAATTACACCATATTCTAAATTCACATTCTTTGACAATACCACTATTACAGTCTGAACTTCTTGGAACAATGGAGGGCACATACCACTAATACAGTCTGAACTTCTTGGAACAATGGAGGGCACATACCACTATTACAGTCTGAACTTATTGGAACAATGGAGGGCACATACCACTATTACAGTCTGAACTTCTTGGAACAATGGATGGCACATACCACTATTACAGTCTGAACTTCTTAGAACAATGGATGGCACATACCACTATTACAGTCTGACTTCTTGGAACAATGGATGGCACATACCACTATTACAGTCTGACTTCTTGGAACAATGGATGGCACATACCACTATTACAGTCTGACTTCTTGGAACAATGGAGGGCACATACCACTATTACAGTCTGACTTCTTGGAACAATGGATGGCACATACCACTATTACAGTCTGAACTTCTTAGAACAATGGATGGCACATACCACTATTACAGTCTGACTTCTTGGAACAATGGATGGCACATACCACTATTACAGTCTGACTTCTTGGAACAATGGATGGCACATACCACTATTACAGTCTGACTTCTTGGAACAATGGAGGGCACATACCACTATTACAGTCTGACTTCTTGGAACAATGGATGGCACATACCACTATTACAGTCTGAACTTCTTAGAACAATGGATGGCACATACCACTATTACAGTCTGACTTCTTGGAACAATGGATGGCACATACCACTATTACAGTCTGACTTCTTGGAACAATGGAGGGCACATACCACTATTACAGTCTGAACTTCTTGGAACAATGGAGGGCACATACCACTATTACAGTTTGAACTTCTTGGAACAATGGATGGCACATACCACTATTACAGTCTGACTTCTTGGAACAATGGATGGCACATACCACTATTACAGTCTGACTTCTTGGAACAA
This sequence comes from Biomphalaria glabrata, assembly GCF_947242115.1. Lineage (NCBI taxonomy): Eukaryota > Metazoa > Mollusca > Gastropoda > Planorbidae > Biomphalaria > Biomphalaria glabrata. Next base: position 10,817,203 of record NC_074719.1, read on the forward strand.
TGGATGGCACATACCACTATTACAGTCTGACTTCTTGGAACAATGGATGGCACATACCACTATTACAGTCTGACTTCTTGGAACAATGGAGGGCACATACCACTATTACAGTCTGACTTTTTGGAACAATGGATGGCACATACCACTATTACAGTCTGACTTCTTGGAACAATGGATGGCACATACCACTATTACAGTCTGACTTCTTGGAACAATGGATGGCACATACCACTATTACAGTCTGACTTCTTGGAACAATGGAGGGCACATACCACTATTACAGTCTGACTTTTTGGAACAATGGAGGGCACATACCACTATTACAGTCTGACTTTTTGGAACAATGGAGGGCACATACCACTATTACAGTCTGAACTTCTTGGAACAATGGAGGGCACATACCACTATTACAGTCTGACTTTTTGGAACAATGGATGGCACATACCACTATAACCGGCAGTCATACTTTTTTATTTTTATTTCCAGCATAAAACTATAATTAAATACAGACATAGACAAAAAAAATACTTAATAACTTTCCAATGATTGTTTCCTTGAAGTAGCCAACTTCTTGAAGCTTGGCACATGTAAACTTGGTTTCCTTCTTTTGACTGTGTTGCAATTATTGACGTAGAACAAGCAAAATATAAGAAATACTTTTTTAAAAGGGCTTATATAAAGGAAAGAACTGTACATTTACAGCTATACATCTCAATTCTGTAAGATATATTTACATTTTCTATATAAAACCTAATTACCACTAATTAATTAACAGTTGGTTAATTTTTTTTATTGATTCATGTTTTTTTTTAAAGGTAAATGATTAATTATGCAACGTTTTCACTTGATCCGAGAATTGAAAGTGGGAGAAATAACGTGTACTAAATGTGTACAAGAGAGACAGGTACACAGACAGACAGGTACACAGGCAGACAGGTACACAGGCAGACAGGTACACAGACAGACAGGTACACAGACAGACAGGTACACATGCAGACAGGTACACATGCAGACAGGTACACAGACAGACAGGTACACAGACAGATAGGTACACAGACAGACAGGTACACAGACAGACAGGTACACATGCAGTCAGGTACACATGCAGACAGGTACACAGACAGATAGGTACACAGACAGACAGGTACACATGCAGACAGGTACACATGCAGACAGGTACACAGACAGACAGGTACACATGCAGACAGGTACACATGCAGACAGGTACACAGACAGACAGGTACACAGACAGACAGGTACACATGCAGACAGGTACACATGCAGACAGGTACACAGACAGACAGGTACACATGCAGACAGGTACACAGGCAGACAGGTACACAGACAGACAGGTACACATGAAGACAGGTACACAGACAGACAGGTACACAGGAAGACAGGTACACAGACAGATAGGTACACAGACAGACAGGTACACAGACAGACAGGTACACATGCAGTCAGGTACACATGCAGACAGGTACACAGACAGACAGGTACACAGACAGACAGGTACACATGCAGACAGGTACACATGCAGACAGGTACACAGACAGACAGGTACACAGGAAGACAGGTACACAGACAGACAGGTACACAGACAGACAGGTACACAGACAGACAGGTACACAGACAGACAGGTACACAGACAGACAGGTACACATGAAGACAGGTACACAGACAGACAGGTACACAGGAAGACAGGTACACAGACAGATAGGTACACAGACAGACAGGTACACAGACAGACAGGTACACATGCAGTCAGGTACACATGCAGACAGGTACACAGACAGACAGGTACACAGACAGACAGGTACACATGCAGACAGGTACACAGACAGACAGGTACACATGCAGTCAGGTACACATGCAGACAGGTACACAGACAGACAGGTACACAGACAGACAGGTGCACATGCAGACAGGTACACATGCAGACAGGTACACAGACAGACGGAATGATTTGGTTTAAGATTTGTAAACATATAAATAAGAATTTGGTTGCAACATAAACATTCTTGCTTTGCCTAACAGTAGCTTGTCGAATGTTGCGGTATTCTTTAGAAAAACTCGACCAGTAATTATTTAATGATAGATCTTTGTCAAAACCTAGATCAGTTCAGAGTTCATAGATATATTGTAAGATTTTTTTTCCATTACAGAGAAGAGCTATAGAAATCAATCTGCTTTCAGTTCAAAGTTCATAGATATAACGTTGTTATAGATTTTTTCGCCAATTCCAGAAAGAGCTAATAAAATCCATTTTTATTGTGCATTTATTTTGAACTTATTTAATCCCTTCAATAGTCCGAGGAACACTGACTAAGACCTAAGCAGGACATTTTGGGAATCACTGAAATAGACAAATAATACTTACAAAGACAATGGCATGCGTAGAAATCTAGAGATCACATACCAATGTTAAATCCACTTTAAAAACTTTTCTGTACAAGATGTAGGAGTTCGTATCCATTTACCTCGCTAAAACAGAGACAATTTTATATTCCCGTTAAGAGACAGGCTATAAAAATCTGGCCAAGCCACTAGCGGATCCAGAACTTCGGAGTGGGGGGGGCGATTTTTTTCCAAACCCTAACCCTAATGCCCAGTAAACCCTAACCCTATGCATAAACGTGCGTACAGCATATATATATATATATATATATATGAAAATAAAAAAAAATAAAAAAGCAGTGTTTCTTAACATTCGGCGAAAAAAAAAAAAAAGTCATGTTGAGGCCTTTCTCTTGATAGCTTGGGGTTCTGGGGGAATCACTGTAAGCCTTCTCATTGGGGTTCGGGGCGAAGCCCCGACGCCAAAAGCGTTTTCTTGTATTTTTCACTGCAGACACGCGTACTCCAGACATCTACAGCTCATTACTAATTAATGGGGTTCGGGGCGAAGCCCCGACGCCAAAAGCGTTTTATTGGATTCTTCACTGCAGAAACGCATTCTCCTGACAACTTCAGCTCATTAGTAATCAGTGGGATTCGGGGCGAAGCTCCGACGCCAAAAGCGTTTTCTTGTATAATTCACTGCAGAAACGCATTCTAATGGTATCTACATCTCACTATTTATCATTGGGGTTCGGGGCGAAGCCCCGACGCCAAAAGCGTTTTCTTGTATTTTTCACCGCAGAAACGCGTACTCCTGACATCTACAGCTCATTACTAATTAATGGGGTTCGGGGCGAAGCCCCGACGCCAAAAGCGTTTTATTGGATTCTTCACTGCAGAAACACATTCTCCTGACAACTTCAGCTCATTACTAATCAGTGGGATTCGGGGCGAAGCCCCGACGCCAAAAGCGTTTTCTTGTATAATTCACTGCAGAAACGCATTTCCATGACATCTACAGCTCATTATTTATTAGTGGGGTTCGGGGCGAAGCCCCGACGCCAAAAGCGTTTTCTTACATTCTTCACTGCAGAAATGCATTCTCCTGACATCTAGAGCTCATAAGTAATCAGTGAGGTTCGGGGCGTAGCCCCGACGCCAAAAGCGATTTCTTGCATTCTTCACTGCAGAAACGCATTTCCATGACATCTACACCTCATTATTCATCCTATTAAAAAAGGAACTTTTGAAAAAAGTTTTACTTGAAAAATATTCTAATATGAATTTATAGGCCTTTACTACATTGCAAATAAAACGATTAGAAGATACCCCACATATTTAGATTAAGGCTTTGAGGATCGCCGCCGAAAACAAAAGTTCGAAAAATAATATTTATATAAAAAAAACTCATTTGTAAGTTATACATTTATTTCAATAGGCATGTTTGTAACTTTGTTTTGTTACAGAACTATAATCTAAAGCTCTAAAATAAATTTCTGAAGTGGAAGGAGAAATGAAGTGGGCAAATTAGATTCTACTCTAAATTTTTTTGCAATTTTAGGATTCAAGCATAAATTGTGAGCTGTGTCCCAAATTTAACTAGAAAAATTGCAGATTGAGTAAAGATTGAAAAAAGGCAGATTGGAAAAGAATATTTCTGTTGAGAACTCATCTCAATCGTTATTCTTCTACTGAGAAATTTGGTATGAATTCCAAATTTTCCAAAGCAAAGTCTTTCGTTAAAAAATTATTATTAAAAAATGATGAAATTACAAAAACTCTGTCGCCATATATAACTTTTCTGTTTTAAAACATCGTGTTTTCGTCTGGAAAAAGAGGGGCGGTAGAGTGAAAACGATTAATCCTCGATCCTTTTTATAATATTTGCTAATGATTGCATTTGGCATTAAAGAATAGGGGTGGGGCGACTCGATATAAGAATTTAATTTATAGCATATATAAATAATATTAGTGACAGATTTTTTTAAAAATTGTAATATCTTAACTATAAAACAAAAAAAGAAAAAGTATTGTTTTGTCCGATGGGCGGAAGGCGATTGCATGAATCGCCCCTCCCACCTGGTACAACCCTTTTTCATTTTATATTTACTAATGATAAAATTTGATATTAGAGTGTGGTGCGATATAATATACAATGGGTTCACATATCAATATGTAGCTAATATTATATAGATATTCAACTTATTTTGTTCACAAACTATGATTTCTGCATAAAAATAGGACTGCCCCCCCCCACTCAGAGGGCTAGAGTGGGAAAGACAATACAATCAATTCCCCCCCCCCCTTTACCCCACCGAATCGGCCTAGATACCATAAAGGGAGCGACATAATATAAAAATTATATTTTAACTCAACTAATTTTGCTCACAAACTATGATTTCCCCATTAAAGTAGGACCGCCCCCCCCACTCAAAGGGTTTAGGTGGGAAAGGCAGTAGAAGTATTCGCCCCCCCCCCCATCGGCCAACAGGGGAAAGACATAATATAAAGATTGGTTAAAACACTAATAACAAGTTTTAATCATATAGATATTTAATTGTTATTGTTAGCAAGCTTTGATTTCTACAAATAAATTGGACCGCCCCCCCCACTCGAAAATTTATGGAAGGGGGGGGGCGGTATTGATGCCACCCACCCCCCCCCCGCCCGACCCCATTAAGTCAGCCAACATACTGGGGGGGGCGAAATAATCTTTTAAAAAGTTGAAATATAAATAATTAGTATATATTATTAACATAAGTAATAAATTCGTATACAAATTGTGTTTAATTCTGTACTAAAATTCGTCCGCCCCCCCCTTCGGGGGGGGGGGGGGGTCGGCCGAGTGGGGGGGGCGATCGCCCCTACCGCCCACCCCCTGGATCCGCCAGTGGGCCAAGCTGTCGTGCTCGTTTTACAGGAGACCTTATTGCGTTACGTCTAGTCAAGCCGTGTACAGCTTCGTTTTCAGAGACATCTACTGCGTTTTTTGACGGTGAGGAAGACGCATTTGTCTTACAAAGTATGCAGACTTATTTTGACGTCTCATCCACAACGTAAATTTAAAACAACAACAACTTCTATTAGAGGCCTATTTTTTTTTTTTGCAATTTCCAACCCCCCTCCCATCCCTGACTGGGTGAAGGAAATAGGTGGGCATTTTTTCCCCACTTATTTATCTAATAAAAAAAATACAGACTTAATTTAAACACTTTCTTTATATAATTAAAAAAAATAATTTAATAACGGTCTAGTCCAACTGGAGCAGGGCAACGTTCAGATTGATACAATAATAGAATGAACATATAATTATTCGTGAATAATAATCAAGAGTAATGTTCCCTTCCCCTTTCAGACCTTGTCATCTCTTGGGCAGATGATGCAAAAGGTCATTTGTTTTTGTGGCCCACGGCTAACGAGGGTGTCACGTGGACAGCAGAACGACCAACCGCCTTTACTTTCCGCGACTAATGTCAGGTACCGATTTGGGGTGGATGGACTGAGAGGCGAAAGTCCCAGGATTCGAATACATAATGTCCTATGTTTCTACTCTCACAATATATAATGTCCTATGTTTCTACTCTCACAATACATAATGTCCTATGTTTCTACTCTCACAATATATAATGTCCTATGTTTCTACTCTCACAATATATACTGTCCTATGTTTCTACTCTCACAATACATAATGTCCTATGTTTCTACTCTCACAATATATAATGTCCTATGTTTCTACTCTCACAATATATAATGTCCTATGTTTCTACTCTCACAATACATAATGTCCTATGTTTCTACTCTCACAATATATACTGTCCTATGTTTCTACTCTCACAATACATAATGTCCTATGTTTCTACTCTCACAATATATAATGTCCTATTTTTCAACTCTTCACACACAATATGTAATGTCCTATGTTTCTACTCTTCACACACAATATATAATGTACTATGTTTCTACTCTTTACACACAGTATATAATGTCCTATATTTCTACTCTTCAAACACAGTATATAATGTCCTATATTTCTACTCTTCACACACAATATATAATGTCCTATGTTTCTACTGTTCACACACAATATATAATGTCCTTTGTTTCTACTCTTCACACACAATATATAATGTCCTATGTTTCTACTCTCACAATATATAATGTCCTATGTTTCTACTCTCACAATATATAATGTCCTATGTTTCTACTCTCACAATATATAATGTCCTATGTTTCTACTGCTCAGCACGTAGTCTCTTATATATACGAGTGCTATTAGAGCATGGAATGGGTTGCCTGAGCTAGCCAGGAAAACCAGTGACTTGACAGAATTTAAGTCATTGGTTAATATGCATGACTAAATGCATGACGCGTAGGACGTAATCATCTTCTTTTTTGAAGTAACGTCTGTATTATATAAGATAAGAAGATAAGAGACAATAGAATGCACAGATTGACCTACTTTCCCGCTAACGATTGACTTACGAGGCAATCTCAACACTGAAAATGCAAATAAAACTTAAATCCTAAATGCTGTTAGTAAGATTATAGACCTTGGCCAAGTAGTTTGTCCATGTCTAGACTGCACATAATGTATTCGCTGACATTGACGTTAGATACAGGCACAAAACCAAGGAATTCTTCTCGAATACAATCGCCATCAACAAATCCAACGCTTTAACACATCAATTCAGTGCCAGAGATATCTGCATTTTCATTACTGAAATACCAAGAAAACGCAGTTAATTCATGCAGTTGCCAGTGCTCCGTCGATACAAATCAACGTTTTGACTCAGATGGCAATGGAAGAACTTTCTTATATCTCTTCTATCGTGAACCGGATGAAGCGTTTAACTTGCTATTTTATTATGCGCTAACACTGACCGCAACTCCGCAAGACGTAAATACATTTACCAATACAACTGCACTCCTCAATCTTGTTCAGAGAAACTTTCCCATATATCAAAATTGAAAGATAGCTGGCAAGGATTTGTCCTCCAAGACTTAAAAAAAAAAACTTTTATCATATTCTAGGCTTTTATTAAATATAATCTACTATATAAAGCAGAAAGTAAGGCGTATGTATGTATGTATGTAAGTATGTATGTATGTATGTATGTATGTATGTATGTATGTATGTATGTATGTATGTATGTATGTATGTATGTATGTATTTCACCGATCTTGATAAAACTTGGCAGAAATGTTCCTTGGGTACTAACTTAGACCGTAGTGTATGTACTGTAGCCCTAAAACAAACTTAAGACCCTAAAAAAAAAAATTGCCCAACTCTATAAAAGTATTTTATCTTATAAATCTAGGCCATGTTTACATGCTGTGTCTAAAGTCTAAATGATGAGACAAGATGGAGAGGTCACGCATGCGCAGAGATGAAAATCTCTAGACCTAAATTAGCTCTCATTCAAGAAAACATAATTTGGTTATTTTACACATGAACATACAAATACGTGTCTATTCATTTCATTATTTGATGCACATTAAACATCAAATTTGAGTTTACAAAACATTTTTTAAATAAAATCGTTCGCTCTAAAATTTAAATGTAAATAGCTTTAAACGTCTTAACATACTTTTCCGTAACTTGCGGCACCATTATATCGCGTAGTGATACAAATGAAATGAACGCCAGAGGTCATAATATCGCGCATTATAAAGGCATATTATAAAACTAATAAACTACTTACATAATACAAATTACTTTCCAATGTGTTTTTGTAAGGAATTTAAGCCTACAGTTACCGATTGGGTTTAATTTTTATTTTTTTAATTTAGACCTCTTAGCAACTTAGCTAAGAAATGATGAATGAAACACGGTTAATGTATCTAGGTCAACACATTACATCTAGGTCAGTGGTTCTCAACCTTTTAAGCTCGGCGACCCCTTTTTACAATCCCCCACTCTGCCGCGACCCCCCCCCCCCCTCCATACACAAATACAGAATTGTAGGGTAGACAATAACAATCCATATTTTCGATGGTCTTAGGCGACCCCTGGCAAATGGTCAATCGACCCCCAAAGGGGTCGCGACCCACAGGTTGAGAATCCCTGATCTAGGTCGACACAAGCTCACATCACAGTGTTCATAGTCTTTTACTATAACAGGCTCAAAGTTTTTATTTATTGACTAGACTACTGTGGCATTCACATTGTTTAGATTCTACATCTAGAGCTGCATAAAATTAAACTAACAATGTTATATAAACAATTACATTCACGCGTTCGATTTGATTATAAAATACAAGATGAATTTATTTATTTTTTAAATTGTCATCTTTTTGTTCACGTCATTATTGAGTATTCAAACGGAATCAATGCAGGCTATTTGTAGAAAGAAAAACCCGAGCAAAGCCGGGTAAAATTAAAGCTAGTGATAACTCTAATAGTGTGCAAGTGAAAACAAATCGTCACGACTAACATGCTATAGAATATTGAGTAGCAAGGCTAAATAAATCGCACATGATCGGACATGAACTACAAATGAGCCTATTCTAGTTTATCACAATAACAGTTTTTCCTTATTAGCTTCATTTCAGTGGAAGCACTACTTGTTAAGTTGCTTCCTAGTAGAAGTTAACTGATTTGAAGGTGTAAAAAACTGGCTAAAAGTTGGTTACTCAGAATTCAGAGGGGTGCACCTACATGGTTAGCGATCAATTCTTGATAAGCCTAGGCTAGTCTACTACAGCTGTACTTCAGTCACCAGTTGAAGCACTACTTGTTCAGTTGTTAATACGATTCTGATTGATCTGATGGTGCAAAAAATGGCTAGAATTTGGCTACCCAAAATCCAGGGGGTGCAAGTGCACCCCCGTGCACCCCCTGCTGGCGCCCATGATTATTTGCTAATAAGCACTCTATACCCAATAGACTGGTTCAGTTTTATTCATATAGTTAAATCAAATTATTGTTTAAGTATATTCTGTTTTGTCCTAGTAGTGCCTAACACAAGTATTACATAAAAAGCAAAAAAAAAAAAAAACAACAAACCTACTTAAAACTACAACTCTGCAGCGATGTAACCCAATAGTCACCAGACTTACGACAGGAGTTCAGGAATATGGTCAATGTCAAGCTTAAAACCCAAAATCGAGACACTACACGCAAACCCTTAAACAGAGCTTGTGCGTGACGCGGGTGGTGGCCCCTCTTGACTGTGGCTAAAACGGATTCACGTGAACAGCAACTTGGAAACATGGGGAAAAAAAAAGAAGGTCCACCATTTAAATTGCGTCGTTTATGTCAAACCGTTGCATGTTCTGCTTCTGTGTGATAGACAGAGGTGGATATAAGTAACAACGTGTCTCAACTTTTGGTCTAAAATAACCCTGTCAAGTCTGGAATAAATTATAAATAAATGATTCCTGGTCGATACTAAAGCGTTAAAAAACGCTGGGCTTGACATGGCTAAATTGACCGCGCAACATCTTTGGTATCGGAAATATTTGTGCTTGTGTGTGTGTGTGTGATTTCAATTCCTCTTATCAGCTTGCAAACGCTTCATGGGTTCTGGGTGCGTGGGTGGAAATGTATATCGAAAACGGCTTTAACGATTTTTCTATAAATTTGAACGACATTTTATGAATATCTTTGGGAATAAATACTTAGTATCTAATTGACCACACAGGAAAAATTCTGGTTTTATCGTTATAATTTTTCCAAATATATTCATCTTAAAATTATATATTTGGTCTAGAAATCTATCTTGAAGACAACCCATTAGAAATCTATCTTGAAGACAACCCATTAGAAATCTATCTTGAAGACAACCCATTAGAAATCTATCTTGAAGACAACCCATTAGAAATCCCGGAATATATTCACTTAAGAGTTAAATAAACAAATTGACATTCAGGAGCCTTTGAGCGCCGTCTTATGTAGAAATAAGTCTAGACTTCTGGGTTTTTGTTTTGTTTCGTAGTCTGGACCTGTATCTCCAAAGTAGAATCTTCTAAATCATATTTCTAAATAGATCAAGTATTCTAATCTAGACTACGGTCTTTTCAAGTCTAAATCACCAAACTAGAAATTGAAATGTAAAGTTATACATAGAGGTAACCAGAATTGATTTTTTTGTACACAAAAGGAGACACTAAGGTGGGGTAAAAGAAATGTTACATTTATTATTCGTTTAATAGTTATCAAGAGCAAAGTAATTGCTTTTACAAAACAGTCTCCAGCTTTATAAAAGGAGGCATTATCGTTTTAAAATAGTTTTTTTAGCGGACCCTTAAAGGGGAAAAGACGCTATTAGTGTTGTGTAGAATGTCCGTCCGTCTGTCCTGTTTAGATCTCGTAAACTAGAAAAGATAGTGAAAATCCGACATCATAACATTTTAGACCATACAAAGTTCTTATGTAACGGCTACTTTTTTTTTTTTTCTGAAAGCGGAAAATCTAATTTTTTAAATCACATAAGCATTTTTTTAAAATAATAATACACCACTTTTACAACTATTTACTGTTAATACTAACAAATACGGGAGGCTCTATAGTAAGAGCAATCACGGCTCACCGTATATGTAACACATTTATGTAAAAGGTTTTAGATTTTTCGTCACAATTTTTTTTACATGTGTATTGCTAAGTTAAGTAAGTTTTAACTACTACATTTACACATAAAAAATATTTGCTTTTTTTTTTAGAGAAAAAAATCTATTTAATATGAGTATAACCTGGACATAATTTAAAACAACAATAATTAAGTAAGTTTTTCATAGTATCACGTAAACTGCAGCACTACTCAATGGACAAATAACACTTAACTAAAGGATTTCTTTTTCTTTCCTTTTTTTTTTAAGGAAATGTTTTGTTTTTTTTGTGGTATAAGAGACTGACCCTTTACAAAACCTGCCTTTTTACCTGCCTGGGTGGGCCACCTCGGGGGCCAATTTTGAGTTTGTGTTTCCACACAAACTTTCTTTGAAACCTTGTTTTTTTTTATATTTTAATTGTTTCTAATTTTTCTTCTTTTTCTGGCTGTGACCTGGTCAAGCCACCTACCCAATAAAAAGTAGGTCATGTCTTGGTATAGTTTGGAAGCTCTGACCATGGCCAGATTTAAATAATTTGAGGCGTCAAGCGAATGGAATTCAGTGACCCCCCAAATGAAATAGAAAATTAACACATAAACAGCGAAAAACTAAAATTAGGCAATTTATTCAAAACCTATTGTACTTCAACAATAACATCATCGGGACAAAGTTTCGGTCTTTAAGAAAATTACGTCGGCCTCCTGCGAGGCCCCAAGCCAATGAAGGCCCAAAGCAGCTACCTAGTTTGTCTATGCCTAAGGGCGGCCCTGCTCTGATCAGATCCATTGTTGTCCTTAGCGAGTTAATTGAAACCAGCAGTTACCGAAACACCAAGAAGCTATGTTAGTTGACAAGCGGTGAAGAATGAGACGTTCTAACCAGCTTGGGGCAATCTTTAACTTGATTACAATACCGTACAGGACAAAAGGAAAGAGGGGGGGGGGGGCGAGATATAAAATGGTCCAAACTTTAAGAAGCAGGTGTAGAGATAAAGAATTGCGTGCGCAAACACACAAACACACACACTACGAGTATCTCGTACGTTACAAAAAAAGCTTTATGGTCCTAATTGTATTACCCCCTGCCCCCCATCGAAAATTTTTTAAATCCATCCTTACTTTAGTATACAATAATTTACTAAGACATGAGTCTTACCTTTGCCTGGGGGTGGCCATATGCAGAAGTGATATTACTGATACTCAGTTATAAAAAAAAAAAAACATGACTTGTAGTTCTTCTGGGTCCCATAGATGATCAAGTTTAATTGATTAATTTAATAATTATTTTTTCAAGACGGCTAGATGCAATGATCTTTGGCGTTATACCACCAAATACTTTATGTAAGACATAGTAAAGTTACCCTTTCAGACCCTGTGGTCTATATGGCAGATGATGTAAAGGTCATCTGTTTCTGTGGCCCTACAGTTAACGAGGGTGTCATGTGGCCAGCACAACGACCAACCACATTTACTTTTTCCCAACTTGCGTCAGGTACCCATTAGAGATAGGGGGACTAAAAGGCGCCCAAAGATCCCGAAATTAAAAATCTAAGTCTTCACCAGGATTCGAACCCGGAACTCTGGACCTCTCATTTAAGACATAGTCCCACTCATAAACATTTATCTTTTCACAAAAAGTTTTGTTTGTGATTAAAAGAACTGTAAATTTTGTTCAATGCCTTTTAAGAATAGCGGTACGTGACGTTTTGGCGCCGCCGTTTTGGCGACGCCGTTTTGGCGACGGGACGTTTTGGCGCGAGCCGTTTTGTCGACGGGACGTTTTGGCGCGAGATATCATTTGACGATAATTTAATAAGCACGTAGCTTTTATAACAATGTTTATTTCACTCTACCATAATATTGTATGTATAGTATGAATTCTAACACCGTTCAGCGAATTGTTTTTATTAGCAAGTGTTTGGTATGTATAGCTGGAGATACCATACAAATAAACCAATGTTAATGTAAACAAATAATTGCATCAATTTTTAGTCTATCATCGTTTCATTTTTTTATATTTTTGTTTTTAATTTTAAAGTAATATCTTAAAAAACGTTTTTGAAAATAAAAGTGTGCCTCTTAATAAACACACATACACAAGCCAAAATGTTTATTAAAGAAAATGATGTGAAACACAAACACACATTTACATTTAGTACGTGAAAAATATGTCTTAACACAAACACTCATGCAAAACATAGATATGAATAATTCTTTTAAATGAAATAATACAATAAACTTACATAATATATTTCGCGCCAAAACGTCCCGTCGCCAAAACGGCTCGCGCCAAAACGACATTTGCGCCAAAACGGCGGCGCTAAAACGTCCTGCTTCGTAAGAATAGACCTGGAACGTCAGTACACAGAGGGGTAACGACAGGGGAGCCAGAATGTCTACAGGACAAACAAGATTGTCCAGAAAAGTGTTCATTTTTTGGATGGCTGCCTGGTCGTGCGTTTGCGCGCTGGACTGTCGTTCAGATTTATCGATGGTCCAGAGTTCAAACCCCGCCCGCTCCCATCCCCCGCCGTCCTGCAGGAGGTTTGGACTAGGAAGTAATTATCTTCAACTCTGAAGGAACATCCGAAACATGTAAAACAAACACTTTTTTAAAATCGAGTTCTGAAAAAGATATTTTGTAACGAATAAACCCTGTCACAAATGACTTATTTTGTTTCTTAATCTATTATATAAAGCAGTCCATTTCTAGTTATACAGGAGACATTCAATTGATGTGATCATAATTTGCTAATGTGGATTGAATATATAATCTGTTTTTAGTCCATTTAGACAGATATTGTATTATTTACAAATCTGATTATAAATTATATTTCTGAAAACAGTTCTTGAGGTTTCCAAGACACTTTAAAATTATTCCTTAGTAGATGATGAAACTGATCTACACTCAAATGGTAGAAGGTTTTAGACATTTGTACCTTCTTGAAATGCTAAATTTTACACTTGATCGTGTACAGATTTTGTAGATTGATTTATTTTACGTGAACTAATAGTCGTTGCAATATATTTTGTTGTTTCGTACACATTGTCAATGGTTTGGACTTTTTAAATCGTAATTAAAACTGTTAAACGGGAATATGAAACACACTTGGTGTCAGCGCAAAAATTAGAATAGGCACAGGGATACTTAATAAATATAGCTTTTATATAACGCTACTTTCATGCTCAGAGCGCTATGGTCCAATCTCATTGGTTAACCAGTAGATGGAGAAGGTTTTCCGTGCTGCCTTTAGGCGCTCAGTAAACACAACTCTGCTAGAATCATGTGTCGAACCTCGAGCCCCTTTCATAGGTAGCCAAGCCAAGTTCAAGCGTACTTAGCCTCTCGACCAAGCTTCACACTTTTGTACTTTTGTTGTACTAATGGTCCTTATTGTTACCTTTTTCTTAGCACAAGAAGCAGAATATAATATTTTATGAAAGGAAAGTTAGGTAGTGACTATTCGTAATATGCTGTAAATATTTTGATCTATTATATTGTTAGTACTGAGTACATTCTACTTATTATACTTAGTATTGTTTTTGAAAAGGGAAAAAAAAAGGGGGGGGGGCAATAAAATGCTGTGTACCAGATGCCAATAATGCTCGCTAAGCCTCTGTCAGTAGGATCTCTACAAAACTAAAACCTAAATTGAACATCTGGACCGCCAGTAGAATTTTTATATCAAGAAAAATGTAAACATACTTTTAAAAACTTCTTATCTAAGATGAAGAATCCACATTTACAACTACATCTCTCAATAATGTAGAATTTATTTCCCTCTCTTGATATCAAACAAAATAATTAATAACAAATACATAAAATGTTAACTGATAATTTTAAAAATTGATTCAAGTTTTTTTAGGTACGATAAATAATTGCTAAAGTTTCAACTTAATCCATGAATGGGTGCGGCAGAAATAGCGTATACAATAATCTACGGGGACAAACCCCACCTATTTAGCCTTATATCATAATACTGAAGGATTAATTTCCTTTTTGGTATAAAAAAAATAATAATTTACTGGTAACTAATTCATTATTTGCTGATTCATGTTTTGTTAGATACAACAAATAGTTGTGTAAAATTTCAACTTAATCCGAGATTTGTTGTGAGTGAAAAAAAAAGTGTTACAAAATTTGTTACTGACAGACTGACAGACAGGTGAGTGTTTTACAGAAGAAATAGGGAGAAATAGCGTATTCAAAATCTGTACCAGACAGACAGACAAATATAGTGACAAAGCCTTAGGATGATAAATTGGTTTTAATTTATCATGACACTATGTCACCGACTAGTTTACTCTACAGACAAAAATGCAAACTCCTATCTTGGATAACGCAATGTAAAACATTCTTTACACAACTACAGGTGGGACATAGTTGGGTGTGTGTGTGTGTGTGTTCCTAATCTAGATAATTAATCATGATATTTCTCCTTTTGTCACGTGTCGGCCTTTAACTTTTTCAGTGCGCCGTTACTCTCAAGGAGTACCTTGGCATATAATATTTACTTCATCTTTTTAATGTTCAAGTTTTCATTTCTCTCTTTTTTTTAAAAATTATTTTCCAAATGTAAGAGTGACTGTTCTTTGTTTTGGTTGCGCGCGCGCGCACACGCGCGCACACACACACACACACACACAGAGAGAGAGAGAGAGAGAGAGAGAGAGACAGACACATATACATACATACATACATACATATATACATATACATATACATATATATATATATATATAATATAATATAATATAATTTAATATAATATTATATAATATAATATAATATAATATAATATAATATATATCGATCAAAATAATTCGCACTGACAAGAGTGAAATTATCAAAGTAATTGAAAATACGAATTTATAATATTACGTTGCTAGGTTAACTTAGGTTTACCAGCTATGTTTCGTAATTTGAAAATAAATGAATTATGTATGGTTATGATTGCTCCACATAATACAATTTAAATGAATGCTTATATAGTTTTGTGAAGGAAATAGAAACACCAACTGTTATAATACATACAAATAAGAAGAGTACTTTTTTTTTAATCACATTTATACATGAAGCTTCTGTTCGTTTGTCAATATTATCTCTTTGTTATTTAATAATATAATTACTAAAAAAAAAAAAAATAAAAAAAAAATCGCGCTTGTTTGTTTGCTTGTATTAGAATTCATGAACCTTCTCTGTGATGGTCAAATGAAGTAAAAAGGTAATAATTTTGTAAAAATCTTATAAACTTAATTTGATTCACCTGTAGACAGATGCCATCGCTGTTCACTTGAAATGTTCAATGGCATATTTTCGCTGGTAATGCCAAGATAACAGCATTCAGGTAAATACTTTACAAAATATAATTATTTTTTTAAATACTATTTTCTATGATTCCAGAGTGCCACATTTGACATTGTAGAATAGTTGAGCAGAAGGCTCTTGAAACTCTAGGCCAGCAGAAAAGAACAACGGCTAACCACCGCTGGCCTGTCTGAACAAGTGTTTGGTCTGGGAGAAGTCCGAGCTGGTTTCTTTATTTCACGCGTCGATTTCCAGTGACTCGGGTCTTGGGACGCTTGGACTAGAGACGAGGCTGAATCTCGAGGACAATGGGAGCCACTACCATTCACCTTACCCTTACCAGGCCAACTTACTTGACGGCGTGTGGATTAGCGACACGGTTACAGGGGGCTCTCTTTCGATCCCCGACCCGTGAAATGAAAGTGTTCTCACACTGTTCTTAGGCACGCCCGTAGGAATCCTTTTTTTTTTTTTTTTTTCCTGCTAGTTTAGCCGTTTCCCCCCTACGACTTTTCCCCCCTATGCGCCTCGATGAGGCTGGGGAGCGTATCCAGGGCCAGAGTGCTGCAAGACGAGAGTTTAAGAACCACTCTGGTTCGTGCCATCTCACAAACGTATTGTCATTACTTACCGGGATACCTTATAACCTTTGACCCGAAGTATGCGAATGACTAGCTTTTCTGTGTCAGCTATTGAAAATCTGACAGATTATTGGCTCTGCTCAGTTAGTGTGGTATTGTTAAGCGTCCGGGTCTCTCAAACTTGGTCACAATAAAGGACGGGGGAAGGTATTATTAAGTTACTCTAGCACTAGTTCTGCTCCAGTGAATACTTGTAGCCTACTATCAATAATACCATGAAAAAGATAAGGTCATTTTCTATACCTGCCTTCGCTGTTCAGAAAATGTTTCTCTCTCTCTATCTCTTTGTCTCTCTCTCTTTCACACCTTCCTTTATTCTTTGTCACTCTCTTTTTCCTCTTTCACACTCTTATATTCTCTCCTCTTTCTCGCTTTACCTCTCACCTCTCTCTCTTTTTCTCTCTCTCTCTCTCTCTAATGTTTCTTACTGTATATCCTCTCTCTTTTCTCTCTCTCTTTTCTCTCTCTCTCTCTCTCTAATGTTTCTTACTGTATATCCTCTCTCTTTTCTCTCTCTCTCTTTTCTCTCTCTCTCTCTCTCTAATGTTTCTTACTGTATATCCTCTCTCTTTTCTCTCTCTCTCTCTCTCTTAAATGTTTCTTACGGTATATCCTCTCTCTTTTCTCTCTCTCTTTTCTCTCTCTCTCTCTCTCTAATGTTTCTTACTGTATATCTTCTCTCTTTTCTCTCTCTCTCTTTTCTCTCTCTCTCTCTCTCTCTCTAATGTTTCTTACTGTATATCCTCTCTCTTTTCTCTCTCTCTCTCTCTAATGTTTCTTACTGTATATCCTCTCTCTTTTCTCTCTCTCTTTTCTCTCTCTCTCTCTCTCTAATGTTTCTTACTGTATATCCTCTCTCTTTTCTCTCTCTCTCTTTTCTCTCTCTCTCTAATGTTTCTTACTGTATATCCTCTCTCTTTTCTATCTCTCTCTTTTCTCTCTCTCTCTCTCTCTCTCTCTCTAATGTTTCTTACTGTATATCCTCTCTCTTTTCTCTCTCTCTCTTTTCTCTCTCTCTCTCTCTAATGTTTCTTACTGTATATCCTTTCTCTTTTCTCCGCTCTCTTTCTTTCTCGCTTCTCGCTTCACTCTCAGTATGTCAAGGATACAGCCTTTCTCACTTTCTGTTCCACACTTTACCACTTTATCCTTGTCTCTCTCTCACACACACACTTTTCTCTTTCTTCGTCACTCTTTCTCTCTATCAAAAAATATAGTGAAATAATTCTCCCTTTTCATTATTCTTCCGTTATCTGTATAAAAAAGTTGTGTCGTCTGCTTGTATTAAATATACGCCCAGAACAGAGTCAGATGGAGAAGTAGTGTTTGCGAACCAATGCTCCACTGCCAGTGAAAAGTGTTAAGTCTAAATCTTTTCCTCCATCATTCATACATAAACCATTCCGCTCCCTACCCCCCACTTATTTTCAAATCGCCCTAACGACTAAAAGTCATCTGACCAGGAACACTACACTGACCGCCAACTTAACAGAAATGTGGACCCTAATCATACGATCAATGATCTTTTATTACTGAGTCAATATACTCCCTAACTAAAATAAAGATCTAGTTGTACAAAAATAATGCTTGGAATTAGCCAAAGACTGAATACATATATTCCGTGATCTACACTATAAAGTAGAAAGTAAGGCATATGTATGTATGTATGTATGTATGTATGTATGTATGTATGTATGTATGTATGTATGTATGTATGTATGTATGTATGTATGTCCCGCATAGAAATCAAAACCGCTTGACCAATCTTGATAAAACTTGACAGAAATATTCCTTGGGTACTAATTTGGACCATAGTGTATGTATAGTAGCCCTAAAACAAACTCAAGACCCTCAAAAAAAAAGTTGACCAACTCTATATAAGTATTGTATCTTATAATTCTAGGCTATGTTTACCATGTTGACATGAGAAAAGATCGAAAGGATTTAGATCTAGATCTAATTTTAAGAACTACACTTTGCACATATAGTTTTTTACTTTGACACATGAAAATACAAAATATAGTCTTCTTTATTAAATAAAATTAAGCTTCAAAATTTGTGTTTCAAAAACATTTTCACATAAATTCGTTCTTTAAATCTGAGAATTTAGAATTCCTGCTGTACATTCTTTCCTTAGACATTACCCAAAATGTTATACATCTTTCTATTCTTAGGTCTTAAACTCTAATGCAACTCTAAGATGATAGAACTTCTCTTCGCAAAGATAGTTTTATACTTTAACACATGAACATACTAATTATAGTCCATTCATTTCATATTTTAATCAAATTAACATTCAAATTTGTTTTTCTAAAGCATTTTTACATGAGTGCAACTCTATTCTTAATATCGCGTGCTTCTAAATATAGATCTATACACAAGCCAATGTTTTCATTAAAAAAATGAATTCAGGTCAATTAGCTATTTTTATCTCCATTCATAATATTTTTTTATTCATGAATTCATGCATTCGCTTTACTTATAACATTATTACTTTCTTTGTTTCTAATGCACTACATCAGTGGCTACATCAGCAATATGGAAGTTAAGACCCGCGGCCAGCGGGTAATATCTGTCTATCAAATATAAAATACTGTGAAAACGGGTTTACCCGATTTGTTAAAACGTTTCGTCCTTTAATAGAGATATAATTAGGTACCTTTTGTCTATTTTTAGAGCCCTCTGGTTGTGGGAGTGACATTAAACATACACTACGGCTTCAGCCAAGGTCTTTGTAACATTTATGCCATGTTTTTTCAAGATCGGTCAAACGGTTTCGATTTTTATTCAGGACATACATACACACATACACACATGCATACGCAAGTACATACATACATACATACATACATACATACATACATACATACATACATACATACATACATAAATACATACATACATACATACTTACATACATACATACATACAGGGCCGCCGCGAGGGTTGTTGCCGCCTGAGTGCGAAATAAAAAAAATGCCCCCACCCATTTTTTTTCTAGAAAAAAATAATTCCATTAAGACTGAACAGGACACTTCCAAAAGTGCCCTTTGATTTAAATGTATTTTTTGTAGACTATTCCACTTTTTCCTTTCATATTCGCACTGTTATTGTATCCCTTAAGTACGACTACGAATTATGCACTAGGAACAATTTCGGATTTAGGCCTACATGCATTCAGAAATCTGACATCTTGGTTCTTTTTATAAACATTAAAAACGGATTTTGCTCTGACTACTAGCTTATGTTCCTGTATTTACGACAATGAATTTATAACTCACGAGCTGCAGTGGGTATATTACAATGAACAAGTAAATGATCATGGTCTATTTACAATTTCTAGATAACTTTGAATGTTCAACAATGTTACATGGTCTGGACTTGGATAGGTTCACTTGTTCCTTATTGTAAGTTAAAGCATAAGCCGAAAAAAAAAAAGCTTGAAATATAAAAGCCATTGACAGTGGAATTTTTTCAAAGTCCTGTACACTTTCATAATTATTAGTACGATTGTATTTTGTATCCACAATCATATGACATTTACGGATTCGGAAATGCCTATAAATTTATCCAACAAATGAAGCAACTCAGCGCTGAATATTTTCTTGAGTCTCATACAAAGTAAATAATCCCAAGTACAAGTCACTTATACAATGATTTAAAATACAGGTTAAGGCAGTGTTTCTCACATTCCCGGGTGGTGACTCCCCTAGATAACAACATCTGGAGCCCAGAAGAGCGATTTTGGATTCCACAGTGAGTTGTTTAAATAATGTAATAAAAAGAAAAGAAACTTAGTCACAGTTTTTAGGTTTTATTTGTCATTGATGTTAATCCAACACTGTGCATAGAATCCAGAGTTACGTCATGAAAGTGCATTGAAACGTTGTTGTTTCGTTTCGGAAATTGTGTTGCCTACATAGTTTTTAATCGTTGTAAAAATTTCTTTTTTTTCGACGCCCCCTCCCCTCCCATGGTGTTGGTGGGTTGTTGGCTTGTAGCTCCAAACGGCTAGTACAACTGAACCGATGAAGGCGTTTTAAATTTGTCAATAAATAAACTTTGCATAACTTGTACAAACTTCTTTGTGAAATCAAAACTCAAAATAAGCCTAACTGTTAGTATTCACGATTTTATTTGAGATGAGAAATAAATCTAATAGTAATGAAACAAACTGGTATTTAAACTAAATCTAGCTCACAACTAAAATTAAGACTTTACTTTTTATGTCTTAAGATCGTCTCACATTTGCACTAGATACGTTACTTTCATCATTGACACTGCATAACCACCAACCAATCGCTTAACCTCTTCTCACCGTCACTAAGGAAACACACACACACTCCACAACATCCTACTGTGTCAGGACGTCGCCCCCCCCCCCCCCCCAAGCCACATGAGATGAACAAGCCCCCCACCCCAGTGAAAATGTTTTTAAAATTGACTTTTTAATTACCGGTAATAGATCTACTTACAGTGCGGGCTATTCAACCCAAAAATAAAATATGACAAACAACCAGCAAAAATTCAAGGCCAGAAATGAGTAGGTGTTTGTATAAAAACCTATGGGAATCCCTGGTGCGCTGCTCTACTTTGTGTTCTAGTTTCCAAAATAACTTTTTATGCACGAATATCTTTTATATTTTCAAAGGATAATGGAATAATTAGAATTTATGCAAATTATTTCAGTAATTAAAAAAAAATTAACTAAATTTTTTAAAAAGTAACCTTGGAATAATGATTTGGCCGCACACTAAAGTCGGCTGCCTGCGTGCAATGCACACATTGCACAATAGGTAGCGGCGACCCTGCATACATACATATATACATCATCATCATCATTGGCCTCCTTCAGTCGTAAAATGACTATGGTTCATCTCGAACACTTTTTCATATGGCTGTGGAGCCCTATTTTGAAGAGACACTCCCGTCCACATATATTGCAGGTCAAAATCACTTTCGCTTTGGTGGTAGAGGAACTGGCCATTTTCCGTGTGGCACGCTCTTCTTCAAGAGCTGAGGCCCTTGTTTTCCAGCTGTCTATAGCTTTCTAGGTCACCGTCTCTCTCCAACTAGTGCGGTCTAATGCTATGTCTTCCCAATGGTCAGTGTCGGTGCGTAGGTTATGGTATTATAGCACCAATGTGTATTAAGTGCAGGGGCGGACTGGCTACTAGTACCCAAATGGACCGGTAGGACCACCGAAATGCCTGATCGAAGTCACTATGGCACATATCAAGTTATTAAAGGTTTTATAATATTCTTGTTATGTTATTATTATTATTTTTATTAACAGGCCCTCTGAGCGTCGTGTTTAAACAAAAAAGTCTTTCACAGACATTACAGTGTAATACTCTTTTAATCAAACACATTTTCCGAAAATAAAATGTAGAATGTAGACAGTGCTACTTGTAGGCTTCATCTTTTTAGGGCATACATAATTGCTGATTTAAAAAGACGCTATATCTTATCTTTATCTTATATAATACAAACGTTACTTCAAAAAAGAAGATGATTATGTCCTACGCGTCATGCATTTAGTCATGCATATTAATCAATGACTTAAATTCTGCCAAGTCACTGGTTTTCCTGGCTAGCTCAGGCAACCCATTCCATGCTCTAATAGCACTAGGGAAGAAGGAGTATATTTCTTATTAAGATATAGAGTTCACTCTAAGGATGCATATCGATACATTATCAAGTCCAGGGACATTATAATTTGGTGTCCACGTACATCCCTTTGAGTCGACGCTCCTAACGCCCAGGGCTATTCAAATCGTTCCCGTCCGCTGTACCATCGAGCGATGGTCCAGCCTGATAATTGTTGCATGGTTCCGCTCCATCCTCCTTCGCCCCCCCCCCCCCCACCGGGTCGCGGGTTAAAGAAGTCAGGTAAGTTAGCCCCAAATGAAAAGATTTGTCCAATTTAACAATTCTAAGCTCAAAAGACTCGCTGGCCATTGGATCGTCACTACTCTTAACATACCGCTCGGGAACCTATATAAGCCGGAGACGAAAGTTTCAGGTTAATGCCATTCTAGATCAGAATCACTGAGAAGTCAGAAGACTCAAGTCAACGATTCATTTGGGAACTTGTGTAAGGCAAAGCGGGTGAGTTGGAAAAACTTTATCGTTATTATTTAGTGTCTTCGCCTGTATCATTTATGTTCATGTATCATTACCATGTTAATACTTGTTTGCTTCCAAATATTATATTTGTAAATCTCTATGAATATGTGCTCCTTAATAACTCGTCAATGTTGACTGTATTCCCAACGGTGGACATCCACCTTACAATTTAGTTAATCCTAATGTCTACTTATGCATTTGTTATTTATTCATATCCATATTCATCTGGACCTACTCACGTCTAGATCATTTCCTTACCTGTGCATATGTACCTGTATATACGTACATATATAAATATATATATATATATATATATATATATATATATATACATATTTTATATATACATTATAATTATGCTTGTTTCTGCTATGCACATACTGTGCTGTTACCATGCATCCTTAGGCCCGAGAATCAGTCTCGTGTTCCTACCCCACTATTTTCGGCTTGTTGGTCGGCATAGTTATGTGCCCTTCCCCCCCCCCCCCCTCCGTTCTTCTTGTCACGGTCCCCCGGTCACGAGTGACCGCGGACTTGTTTACCTGTGGGTCAATGAGGTCACAGGGGCTACAACCCTGTAATACGGTCCCCCTGTTTCCCTCCTCATTTATGCCCCTACCTTGTACATTTATATGTGTATTCGTGATATTGTTATTATATCATTTGTACAGCAATTATTACCATACCTAGTGAAATGTCGTTAACATGTATCTTAGTTAGTCTGAGGGAGACGCTCCTACAAAGGACGCGCCCCTCGCCAACCAGCCTGTATGGTTTAATAATTCAGGCTCCTCTCATATCTCATCTCAAAGCCTCCTACATCAGGGCTGGCGTGTTTTGTTGCCTGAAGGTAGTCCTCAGCAGTTCTCCACACATTCCCTTTGAGGGTGAGTCACTCATCACCCTCGACCAGAACTGAAGGCATTCCAGGCTGAAGTCCCAGAACCGGTCTGCAACTACCGCAGGAGTAAGTCCACCGCGTGGCATCCTCATATTCATCACACAAGTGCCTGCCTACTCGCAGGGCACCAGCAACTGGCTACAACACAGCGGAGCTTCAACTTACCCCACCCCGAAGGAGAAACTTGAATACAGATAAGTGAGAGACAGCCGAATAAGCAAACCATACACGAATCGTTATAAGCAACATCCCAGTGATGATATTATCTTAAACGTTATCATAAAATCCTAAATCTTCCTGTACATCCCACCCCCCCCCCCTCACTCACTGATTGTATTTCTTCTTAATTAATCTTTATTTATCTTTATTAAATATTTGTTTTTCCACAAAATCATTAAGCTTTGCGTTTTGCTTGTGTCTGTCTATGTGCCTATATAACATCAACCAAATATTTACCACGTTGTGGCTCTAAGACTTTATCCCAGAAGTCTCAGGCCATCGTCCCCATCGGGAAGTGCAAACGGACCGATCGACGGACTTATTCCACCACAGTAGGTTATATGACTGGATCAAATCCGAATCCTAGTTGAGACTAAAATGTATTTATTCGAGGTGCGACTCGTGCTGTGCTGTGTCTGCTAGAAGCAGTAGGATATTCAAACATTCTCCCAGAGACACCCTGTTGAGTGAAACTCCGTGTCGTCTTGGAACTCGAGAAATCTAAGAAATTTGAATTTAAAATCCACTTTAAAAAAAACAACACTATATAGACTTAATATTTATTACAAATATTTACAGTAGAGTAGGCGCTAAGTAGCAAACAGGTTGGAACGATATCGTCATTATTAAGCATATTAAAGAAAAAAAACGTTTATCTAAAAGAAACTTGATAGAAAGAAGGTTAGGAGATCTAGAGTCTAATCAAGCCTAACCTCTCTTTACAAAGCTTATAAAAACTCACTCTGTCTGTCTAGTATAATGTTGGTACACGTTATTTCTCCGATACCCATCCTCGGATCAAGTTGAAATTTTGCAAAATTATTTCATTTACTTGACAACACAAAAATAAATATTTTTTTCAACCAATTAGTTAATTAACTATTGGTAATTAATTATATTTTTTGGTATCTCGAACAAGGGAAAGAAATTGTATTTAACGGAAGAGGTTATATAAACTGAATTATTCCCCTTTTTAGGTCATCCCTTAAAGTAAGTTTGAATAAACAATAGAAAATTATACAATATTCAATTTTCTCACACACCTCACCAACAGAGTGGTTAAAATGTCGGCTTGAGGAGACTTGAGTCATGAGTTCGAATTCAGGTCGCATACCCCCTTTTTATATAAACGCTTTTAAAAAGCGATTACGGTAAAATTTTCCCAGACATCCTTTTGTACCCCCCTCTCACCCATTTTCTCAACTGGTCCAGATAAGTGATAGGATCATAGCGTAGTGAGAAAGCTAAAACATTAACAAAAAAACAAAAACAAAAAAAAATTGGTAAAACTATTAATAACAGCACAGATTTATTGTTGTTGGTCTAATCAGGGATTCCCAAACTTTCTGAGTATTTAGGGGAACACTTTGCTAATTTTTTTAGAGAGATTCATTTACGTGATGGCCTAATAGTTATATATTCCAGTAGTTCGCGGAACACCTATTCAGGCCTCGCGGGACACTAGGGTTCCACGGAACACAGTTTGGGGACCACTGGTCTAGATTTATTACAAACTTTATTATTTACCTTTGCGATGACTAAAAAATGAGATCTACTAGATATAAAGGAGACCCACCAAAGAAATGCGGGCACACCGTGACTGCGGTCACTTCTAGTGTTTGTATTTAATATTTGTGGTGCACTAGTTTTTGAAGGATCCAGCTGAAATCTTATCTTGACTCCAGTCGGAATAAAGTAGATTAAGTTCTAGATCTAATCCTGTAGTCTGAAGTGCTTGCTCAATAAGACACTCTCAATGATCGGGTGACACGAAGAGAACAAAAGGTCTACGCGGGGAGTGGAGGGATCGACCTGGAGTGTCTTAAGCACCCCTTTCAGGATATCGTATTTTTTGTAAAGAATAATTCATTTCAAAGTAGTTTTAATATGTCCGGCTTGTATTTAATGTAAATTTAAAAATTTAATTTTAATGTAAAATACATGTACATGAAAAAGATAGAATTCTTTAAAAGGTTCATAAACAAGTTATAGTGGTCTAAACAAACAGCTCTCTTTATAGGTAGTTGGAAAAATCTATCATGTAAAGTGAAATTTGTATCTTCAATTTGAATCGACATTATCTTTCACTTTTTTAAACAATCATTTCGGAGAACTAGTTTAGTTTAAAGTATTTAACAAACCAATGCATGCGTTGAGGGCGCGGTGATCGAATGGTTAAGCGCTTTGCTTCCGAACCTGAGGTCCTGGGTTCGAATCTCGGTGAAGACTGGGATTTTGAATTTCTGGATTTTTAGTGCGCCCCCGAGTCCACCCAGCTCTAATGGGTACCTGACTTTAGTTGGAGAAAGTAAAGGCGGTTGGTCGTTGTGCTGGCCACATAACACCCTGCTCGTTAACCGTTGGCCAAAGAAACAGATGACCTTAACATCGTCTGCCCCCATAGATCGCAAGGTCTGAAAGGGACGAAATTAACCTTTTAATGCATGTATTAATGTACGTGTATTAGCTTTCGTAACAGTATTTTTTATATGACAGAGTTGTTAGCCCTGTGCATAACCATCTGGGGGGGGGGCTGCCCCTTTCAGCTCTCTGGATAGCTGCCTTTGTTTTCGGGTAAGGTGCCCTAGCCTTTGTGGATCCCTCCACTTCCTGCAAGGCAGCAGGTTTGATTTTGGTCCACCCCGGGTATTTTATTAAAAAAAAAATGACCTACTAACATAAATAAAGGAAAGAATAGCAGCAGGCAACATGTCATTTTATAGCACCCACCATTTACTTAAGAGCAAAACGATTTCAAGAAAAACCAAGAAAATAATATACAAAACCATAATAAGACCAACTCAACTCAACCTCTCAACTCACGAAAACATTAAGAAACTAGAACAGACACAAAATAGAGCAGTGCGATTCATAACAAACGAATATTCACATTTGACTAGAGTAACACCTTTAGTAAAATCACTAAATTTAGAAAGCCTTCAGGACAGAAGGCTCAAAAGTAAAGTAGCAATAATACATAAAACACTGAACCATAATCTTCAAATACAAAAACAAAATTTAATAAAATACTCTGAAAGACACAAAGATAAAGGCACATTCCTCGTCCCATATGCTAGGACAAATTTGTACAAATACTCCTTCTTCCCTAGTGCTATTAGAGCATGGAATG
This sequence comes from Biomphalaria glabrata, assembly GCF_947242115.1. Classification (NCBI taxonomy): domain Eukaryota; kingdom Metazoa; phylum Mollusca; class Gastropoda; family Planorbidae; genus Biomphalaria; species Biomphalaria glabrata. Next base: position 10,844,420 of record NC_074719.1, read on the forward strand.
GGTTGCCTGAGCTAGCCAGGAAAACCAGTGACTTGGCAGAATTTAAGTCATTTGTTAATATGCATGACTAAATGCATGACGCGTAGGACGTAATCATCTTCTTTTTTGAAGTAACGTCTGTATTATATAAGATAAGATAAGATAAGACTAGCAGCAATGTATGGAAGTGAGACCTGGACACTGACAAAGACATCTGAAAATTTACTTAACACTTGGGAAAGAAAAATTCTTAGGAAAATCTATGGTGCCATACAGGATGAAACAGGGTGGAGGACACGCACTAACCATGAGTTATATCAATTATATGAAGACCCACCAATAGTGAACGAAATAAAAAAGAACAGACTACGTTGGGCAGGTCACCTTGAAAGAATGTCAGACAACAGAGGGGCGAAAATCGTATACAGGCTAAAACCAAAAGGCAGGCGACCCAAAGGCAGACCCCGAATGCGATGGATAGATGACGTGGAAGCAGATCTGAAGCAGCTTGGGGTTAGGGCGTGGAGACGAAAGGCCCAGGAGAGATCTGAATGGAAGGATGTGTTAAAGCAGGCCAGAGCCCTCCATGGGCTGTAGCGCCACTGGGATGGATGGATGGATTAATGTACGTGATCTTAATCTGTAAACTAGATCTGATTGATTTTAACCCCCCTCCCCCCTAAATGTTAATATGGATATGAGTCTTTATACAGGGCTATAGGAAACAAATAAAAAAAAATATTTTAAAAGCATAGAACTTTCATTCAAATGTTTACTGAGAGGGCTGTGGTATTAAAAAAATTAAACTTGTGACAAATTTCATAACATTGATTTATATACGGTACTATCGATCAAAAGTTTAATTATATCCAGCCCATATAAATCTTTTCATGCTTTTAGCTTTCACAGTGCAACAGATGTAAATTATCTGTCTGAAACTGTTCGAAAAATGGGGGGGGGGGGGAGAAGAAGTGGGTTAGAGTTAGGAAGAAAGGGGTATCTGAATAAATGTTACCGTGATCGTTTTTCAAATGCATAAAAAAAAACATGTTCACTCAGGGCTCAATCCTCCTCAAGGGGACTAATTCAGTTTTTACCACCACATCTCTCAAGTACGATTTCATTCCCTTGTTCTATTCAACACAAAATAATTAATAAACAAAAGTTGATTAACCAATTAGTTAAATTTTTTTTATTGGTTCATTTTTTGTCATGTACAAAAAGTAATTGTATAAAATTTCATCTTGATCAGAGATTGGGCGTGGGAGAAATAACGTGTCAAACTCTTACTAGACAGACAGACAGTCAGACAGACAGAGTTGATATAGGCTTTGTAATAAACAATTAGTGTTTCGTTGTAGCTGGTGTACAGAATAAAGAAAGTTTGATAAGTTATATATTTAGCGGCCCCCGAAAGAAGAAAAGACGCTACTAGTTTTGTGTGGCCTGTCTGTCCGTCCGTCCGTTCCGTTTAGATCTCAGAAACTAAAAGAGAAAATGAAAATCGGACATCATGATATTTTAGATCTTTCAAAGTTCTGATGCACCAGCTACTTTTTTCTTTTCCGAAAGTGAATCATCTAATTTTTTAAAATTATCTATGCAAGCAAATTTTTCAAAAAAAAAAATACACCACTTTTCAATGAAAAACTTCAGGGGAGTTACGTGTTTTAAAAAGGTCACAAACTTGATCATTAATAAATCAAGCTTCATTCATAGATTTGCGCATTGGTACAAAAATTTGCATTTTAGGTCACAGTAGAAAAGTATCAATGGATCATTATAAAATAGACTTTCCATTTATTAACTAACTCATACGATACAATACTAATTTAAATTTTGTTTTAAAAAATAATGTTAATATGAAGTGCGTTTTAGTCGAAAGTTATAAAAAAAAACCTAACTACTTTTATTGCGCGTAGTTTGGACATATCTTTATGATACACTTAACAACAATCTAAATTAGACTCAATAGAGGCGATATCTAGATTAAGATTTAAACGTATTAAACAATTTGAGCAAAATTTACATCTATAAATTATTAAGGAAATAGTTTATCTTCTTACAGATTGGGGGTGCAGATTTATTTATAATGTAAACAGTATTATCCATGGGCGTAGCCAGGATTTTTTTTCGGGGAGGGTTTTGGGGGCGGGGGGGATTGGGGGGGGGGGGAATCCCCGGAAAAAATTATATATATATATATATATGTGTGTGTGTGTGTGTACATAAAAAATCTTTTTGCTAGCAAGGGGGTCTGGGGGAGGAGTTCGCAGTGCTCCCTCAGCGCGGGGCGAAGCCCCGCCGCCGAGCACTATTTCTGGTATTGAAAGCCAACAAAATGCATATTCTGAGGTATCTACAGTGCATTATCTTGGTATTAAAAAGTTTTATTTCAAAAACCTAATGTGCTATTCTTACTGACTTATACCCTCTCGCGCCGTTCGGCGCATTTTCCGGCAAGCTGTTTCCGCAACTCTTATTTTGCGTAATTCATTTTGTGTGAGAACATGTCCCGCAAAACCTCATGCGACGCTCTGTCACAACCTTACTAAGGATTCGACTCCCAGTTCGGCATATGATTTCTTTGATTTAGACTCGATCTCTATGACTGACTCCTAAAATCTGTCTTAGCCATCTTTGTTGAGACACATTTAATGATTTTCAATTTCGGCAGAAGACTATTCACACTTTATTAATGGAGCCCAAGCCACTGGTAGAAATTTGTAACCTTTCTTGACTACGCTCTTGGAATTACATGCCTGTATTTCGCTTTAGATTTTATATCGAAAAGGAAAGTTTTTTCGTCAAATCATCTGTTGAGGGGTTTTAAACTAAGAAATCTCTGGGTTTTTTTTGTTTTGTTTTTAATTCAAAACCCCATTTAGCTACGATGATAGAATTTGGTGACTGTAGTTTGCTTTAAAATAATATTGAAGAGAGAGGTTTTCAACTCTAAACGCTCTGTATGGGAATTTTAAAATCAAAACCATCTGGAGGGGTTTTAAACTTTAAAGAAAAAGCCATCTGGAGGAGGGGGATTTAAACTCAAAACCCCTTTGGCTACGCTCATAGAATTTTGAGTGTGTAATTTGCTTTTTTTATATTGAAGATGGGGTTTATGGTAAATTTTGGAGGGGGGTTTAAATCAAAATCTTCCTCAACTGTGCTGTTGGAATTTGGGGATTGTTGTTTGCATTTTTTTTTTGTTTTGTTTTATAGAAAAGGGGGATTTAACTGCAAAAACCTCTGGTAGGGGGTTTAAAATTCAAAACCCTCTGTAGGGGGTTTTAAACTCAAAGCCCCCTGGTAGACGGATTTGTATCTCAAAACCCCCTGATAGGGTTTTTTTAAATCTCAAAACCCCCTGGTAGGGGGATTTAAACTCAAAACCCCCTGTTAGAGGCTTTTTAACTCAAAACTGCCTCGGCTGTGCTGTGGTAAGTGATGATTTAGTATTAAAATCTCACCTAAAATAAACAAAATGAAAGCAAAAATCAGTCACTTAATTCCGTCCCCCCCCCCCCCTTAGGCAAGGGGGGGGGGAGATTTCATTTCGGGGGGGGGGGGTTGAACCCCCAAGAACCCTCCCCCCTGGCTACGCCCATGGTAGTATCACATTAATATGTGTTTATGATGCGAACAGCCTAGTGCATCATCATCCAGTAGCAGGCCTACTAGATTTAGGCCTAATCCTGATCATAATATTGACCTAACTATAGGTCTAGTAATTTTAAGATTAAACGTGTAAAGTCATACGAATTCTATTCTAGATCTAGATTATAGGCCTATATCTAGATTCTAGGTCTAGTCTATATTCTAGTCTAGATTCTAGATATAGCCTGGATTCTAGATTATATCTAGATCTTGATCTAGACCTAGTCAAGATTCGAGATCTAGACCTAGTCTTGATTCTAGGTTTAGAGTAGTTTAGACCTAGTCTAGATTCGAGATCTAGACCTAGTCTAGAAAAGTAGATCTATTCTAGCTCTAGATTCTAGATAGGCCTATATTCTAGATCTATTCTAGCTCTAGATATATTCAATATTCTAGATCTATTCTAGCTCTAGATTCTATATATCTATAGTTCTATACTATAAAGTAGAATGTATGTATGTATGTATGTATGTATGTATGTATGTATGTATGTATGTATGTATGTATGTATGTATGTATGTGACGAATAGAAATCAAAACCGCTTGACCAATCTTGATAAAACTTAGACCGTAGTGTATGTATTGTAGCCCTAAAACAAACTTAAGACCCTAAAAAAAAATAAAGTTCCCATCCCCCGTCGTCCTGCTGAAGGTTTGGACTAGGAAGTAAATTATTTAACTCTGAAAGAATATCCAGTAACATGTAAAAAAATATTTTTTACAAACATCTGTAACTCTGAAGGAACAACCGAAATATATAAAGCAGACAAACATTGTATAACAGAGGAACATAATAGCAACGTCCGTCACTCAGACAATACAAACAATTTCGTTCCGCACACGACAGTTTTGTAGGAGGAAGGTAAAATTGTAATTGTGGTATTTAATTTGAGTTTATATCTTCCCTATATTCGTGCGAAAAATATTGAAACCCACGTCTTTAAGGCTACTAATAAACTTTTTAATGTCTATGAACACAACGGCGTTGTAACAGAAGAAGGCAGAGTTATTTCCTTTTTATTTTATTTCTCAGTTTACACATAGATTGACTCGTTACTTACCAGACAGATGACCAGCGGTTGGACCCTTCCGGTGCCACGTTTCAGTTTTGTGTGAAAACACAAACTCTCTTTGTAATCTTTTATTTATTAATATGAAGCATTAAATGATCAATGTAGCTGTCTTTATGCCCTTTAGAGATTCATGACATAATCTACATGTGTGCCAATGTCTTTGCTTTATTTATTTTTTCATTTTTTTAAAAATCAGTATTTCAAACAAGTTGACTGTGTAGAAAAAACGTATAATATCAATTGTAAGAAATATGCATGCACTTAAAAATAGTAGTAAGAATTTAATGGATATATACGAAGTATGTAAATTGAAAAACTATGAAATAGATTTTTAAAGAGGTTAGTATACATGTGTGGTTTGTACTTAGCTAGTATTTCATTTCAACTGTCTTGAAAACGTGTCGCATGACACAATAAACTAGGAAGAGAATAAATCAATCATGTCAATAAAACTAAAAGTAAATATAAAATAATAATTTCAATACATTTTACCCCCCCCCCCCCTTCTCTGTGTCGGTCTCTACCTCTCTCTCTCTCTCTCTCTCTCTCACTCGCTGAGACTTTACGGTTTATGAAAAAATTATCGCGAGCTTTTATGATGTGTGGGAGGTTACTGACGTCAATTCTATTCAACCGTCACACGTAAACAGGTTCGAACGAAACTAGGGGACTGCACCATAACCAAGGTCGAAGGTCAAAGTTTATAGGTTATCTCCCTCGTCCACAGTCACACAAAACATTTGGTCTTAGCCATATTTCCATTGATTTAAAAAAAAAATGTAAAGAATATTGAGTGAAGGGAGAGCACCTTTCAATCACTGCCATATTTCTCTACACGATTTATCCCCCTTTTCCCACGTAAAACAAAATCAATGAATTACCAATAATTAATTAATTTATTCTTTGTTTGCTTTGATTCATGTGTGGTCATCGACAATTAATTAATTATGTAAAAATTCAACTCCATTAGTGAATAGGAAGTGGTAGAAATAAGGGTAAAAGAATCCACCCAGACAGACAGATTGAGTTAATAAAAGCTTTATAAAAATGATTGGGAATTTAGATGATGGGTAAATTAGTGTTTCCCAAACTTTTCTCTATACCTGAACACTTGGCATATTCTGAGTATTTATCGAAACACTGCTTATCATTTGGAGAGATTATTCACGTGGTGGTCCACTAGTTAATCCTTCCAGTAGCTCGTGAAACACCCACTAGTGTTCCGGGGACAACAGTTTCGGTAAAACTGGTGCAGAGTATAGCCATTATTACATATGTATTAACAAATCAGAATCGTTGTTTGCATTCTTGGGGTGTGTTACAATTATTTAATTATGAACGGAAACACCATTTTGTGTGTGTTAGTTACTATTCATTTCAAACGTGAGTCAACTATGACGTGAGTCTTGATGAAGATTGTCTTGAGACTGAAGAAGGCAAAGATAAAAAAAAATGTACTATTCAAATAGAGACTAACTCAGGGTATGTTGTTGTTTTAACCTCACTAAATTGTCGACCTAGTGACTATTTCCTCTTGCAATTGATTGCATTGGGTCAGGTAAGAGAGAAATATAATCTAGTTAGTTCCTGTGTTTCTAAATGTGACCCACGATTTCCAGATTGCTTGACATTCTTTGTTACTTTTACAAAGGCTTTTCCGCCGCGATGATCATTACTCTAGATTAAACATTTCATGGGAGTCAAAAAAATTAATGAATTATTGTTTTTTCTAGAGCAGGGGTGGGGTGGGGTGGGGGTATTATCGATAAAATTATAACGGGAAAAAGTCACTGTTCGATGACAACAATAGTGTGTATTGACCTTACTGGTGCCTGGCTAATCAATAGGACTGGCACTATATATGACCCCTCTCAGTCGTAACGACTAGGGTTCATCTCGTAAAACCTTTTTTCATGTGACTGTAAGGCCCTATTTTTGGAGAGACACATATTTCGTATGTTAAGATGGTTTTCGATTTGGTGGTAGAGGAGTCAGACATTTTTCGTAAGACACACTTTTCTTCCAGAGCTGAGGCCCAAGTTCTTTCGCTGTTCATAGCGTTCTTGGTCATTATCTCTCTCCACGTAGAACGGTTTAGGGCTATGTCTTCCCAATGGTCAGTTTTTAATGTACAATGTTTTGAGGCCCCGTTCGATTATATTCACGTAATGGAGGTGGAGGTTATCAGTTTTTCTTAAATCAGACCCGAGTTGCCTGTAAAGAATAACTTTTGGGATGCGATAGTTCTCTATCCGGCGAACATGACCGACCAGCGTAGTCTGAGGACTGTCTGTTGCTGGGAAAACTCGTTCGTCACAATAGATGAACAGATACAATAAAAGATGTCACGTTATCTAATGTTAAAGCGCCTGGTTTGCCTATAAAAATGAGAGAAAAACAACAATAACAAATATATCCATTTTAGCCCGAAACTATCAGAAAAACGTTCACACCCAGATCTAGGTTGATACCCCGAGCTAATAATCAAGGTGCTTGATAAATTACAGACATCATAAATGACAGAGAACGGTGGTTGACGTCAACAGGGAGATCACCGAGAAGTCTGTAAATAAGTTCTGGAAAGTAATTCGTTGCATAATAACAAATATTATTTTAATTATGTTAGCAGTGGAATAGTCCACTTAGATGAAGAATGTGCAAGCTTACTATCTCTTTTTTCCCCCTTGATTCTCACTCTTCTTCTCTAGAACAAACACTACTTTTTTTTTTTTTGCACCCTGAAAATCGTAACTCTCGCCCAAATAGACTTTTGTCTTGAATTGGAACGGTCCACTTTATAGTCTCGAAATGTCGACGTGCCCAGGGTCCACCCAGAGTTCAACTTTTTGAATCCATGAAGAAGTTGCAAGCTAATAGGAAGAAAAATGTACATGGGGAGTTTCCCATTGCCAAGTGCAAGCCCCCCCCCCCTTAAAAAGTTGGACATTATATTTATTAATCGCTTTTTCATATCAGTGGGTCCTACGTTGGCCAAGTTGAAACAATGCCTCTACTTTAAGTACCCAGAGGGTAGTGGCCCGGGGAATGGCGTCTACACAGAATAAATCAACCACAAATTTTCACATTTCTAAAATAGATGTAATTACAAACTTATATTTAGACAGACTCCAAGAAATATTAAATTGTAACGAAACGTTTTACGACTTCAACATTCGGACACTTGATTTCTCATAGTTAGCATTTTTCCTAATATTTAATTGTTAATATAAAAAACACTCATTTGGAGGGCCCTCTCAAGTGGGGGCCCGGGGGAGATTTACAAATTCTCCCACCTTCCTCCCTCCACCATAGCCACGCCACTGAAATCAATCCATAAATATTTCATTAATTTGAAGTCAAATATGAATATTTGTATCATTCCTCGACATTTTAATTTCCAACAAACTATCGACAATAGAAACGTCCTTAAGTTTAATGTTATGACTCTCATTCATTGATGTCTTATAGTTATACTGAATAGATGATATGTTACTGCAAAATCAGCGTGTTCAAGCTAGTAGCAATCAATAAAACCATTCCATAAAAAAATCAATAAATAAACACTAGAAATCAGCATACAAAGACACTAGGCTTGACGACTTCCTTTGTCCATCACTCTGACCAGAACCATCCATCACACTTTTGTATTTTCTAATGATTTATTTGTCAAAAAAACAACAACAAAAAAACAAATATAATAATAATAATAACGAATCTCGACCATGGCAGTGCACTAGAATGAATACTCGTTCGTTTCTAGCATAATAATAATAAGTTTACAAGAGTTTCTCAAGTCAACAGATTACCTGTTATACTGGGATCTGGGATATGCCTATTATGACTGACAAATCGGATAATTAGAATCGCCATGGTCTGCTGTTTATTAAGAAAAAAAAATGCTATAATCATTGACATCGCCGTACCACTGTCTCAAAACATAAGGAAAACCGAAATGGAAAAACAAAAGAAAATATTGGAACCTAAGCTTGAAGATTAAGCGATTATGGAAGTTTCTAATAATATCGTGTTATTATATATCAACTAAGGGGATAATGACAACTGACCTCACAGATAGCTTCAGAACCCTTAACATCCCTAATAACATTATCGTTGCCTGTCAGAGGACGGTACTGCTTCGGACCTTTTCAAATCACCAGAAAATTCCTCAGTGGACACTGATAAAGGAACTACAATGAGTTTTCTTTGTCTCTAACGAAGCTCGACCCTGGCAGTACCAAAGAAATGGTATTAGTTCATTTCTAACATCGTCACAATAAGAATAACTCAATCGCCCGGATCTTCTGTTCGTTAATTAACCGCTACCATTATCGACATCGCCGTACCACTGGCTCATAATTTAAGAAAAACTGAGATAGAAAAACAAAAAAAATATGGGAACCTAGGCTTGGAAATTAAGCGTCTATGAAAATTGTTATAATAATAATAATTATTATTATAATAACGAATCTCGACCCTGGAAGTGCACTAGAATGAATACTCGTTCGTTTCTAACATAATAATAATAAGTTTACAAGAGGTTCTCAAGTCAATAGATTGCCTGTTATACTGGGATCTGGGATATTATAAAGAAAAAAAAATGAATAGCATGTCAGACTCATTAGAGGCATAGATAAACTTGTGCTTCAGCCGAAAAACCTCAGAAGATTTTTGAATAGCGGGAAACATTTGAGGTGGAGTCACGTGATAGTTTCGAACCATGAAAAGTTACGTGATAGTTCAAAGTGACGTGATGGGTGCTAGGATTTCAAATTACTTAAACAATAACAGTACTGACGTATTTGTCTGTTTTTGTTTAAGATACAGGCCGGGTCGTTGCCGTATTTGTTGATTCGACTTATCTCTTTCTCACTGACCCTGTACACGTTTCTAATCACCTCGTGCGTGACAGTCACTTCGAAATGACCGTGACCCGGTGTAGTGTTAAAGGTCAGCTGATACAAAGCGATCTCATTCTTGCTTTTGTCTTTAAAGTCTATCTTATAGAACCCCCCATCGCTGTCAGTTTGTTTAAACTTTAAAACCTCGCGTCTTGTCTCTAGTTTGGAAGCGTCTGTTACTTTCTCTACAGACAGAAGAGCGCAATCTTCCCTGTAGTCAGCGGTGTAGTTATTGATGGTGTCCAGAGTAAACTGGAGGGCGCCATTAGCCCCAGGATCCTGCATTGAAATGTTTTTCCACTCCAGGCATGCGCACCAGTGAGGAGCGATTTTGGCATGGCCACACGATCTCTCGGGAGGAATCTGTTTGAAAAGACTGATCCCACGATCTGAAACTCGAGCTTCTCCGGTTCCTCCAAACTGTAAGAAATCTTTCAACGTTTCGTGAATGTCAAAAGGAGTGGTCAGTTTCTTTGTGTTGTCCCGTAGATTCTGAATGGCCTCTGGATACTTCTCTTCAAACCACTTAGGAAATAAGAAAGAGAAATACGGCAAACGTTCTTCCAACTTCCCGGCAAGTGTAGATCTCACTGAGTTGTACCTAGCCCCATGGTCACCCATCAGAATTAGAACTGTATTGTCGAGATAGCCACCTTCAAACAGAGTCTGGACTAGGGTCTTTATTTCTGTGTCCATCTAAAAAAAAATAAAAGGAATACATTATCAGAAAATAAACAAGCAATAGAAAAAAAACTTTTAAAATTCAAAGCTTATCTAAGGGAAGGGGGAAAGACTGCTGATTACTGCCATTTACTAAAAAATACAGGGTTTAGCTCCCTTTATGCTATATAAAACAAACTGTATTAACTAGTAATAAATGATTAACTAAATAGTTGTTGTTTTTTTTTGGATAGATTCCTAAATTGTTAACGACTGTGAATAATTATGCAAAATTTCAACTTTATCCGATATTGGGAAGTGGGAAAAATAACTTGTAAAAAATTAATAAGTGGATTAAATCCATATATACATTAACATCTTTTTGTAAGTAGCATTCATTCCTTTTATTTCGATGTAAAAAAATTAATCACTAACAATTAATTAACTAATTGGTTAATTTTTTCTATTGATTCATATCTAGTCAGGCTCAATGAATAATTGTCCGAAATTCAGCCTGTTCCTAGAATGAGAAATGGGAGAAAACGTGTTCAAACTTTTTACAGACAGACAGTCAGAGTGAGTAGATATAGGCTTTGTAAAAAGGGTTTTGAAAAGCACTACTATCAAATTACCATATGTGTGGTAAGCAATGGATGTTTGATAATGGACCTCCTCAACTGGGATAAATGAATTTGAATGCCGTCAATGGCGTTACATTATTAACTGTGCACGGAACTGAGAACTTTCTTACAAAGCTTATATCAACTATCTGTTTATCTAGCTGTGTGGTAAAAGTTTGTATACATTATTTCTCCAACACCCAATCTCGGATCAAGCTGACATTTTCACAATTATTTCTTTAACCTGACATCATAAGAATCAATAAAAATAATAACAAATTAGTTAATTAACTATCGGTAAAGAGATTGTACTTGACTAAAGTGGTAAAGTATAAGCTGAATTAGTCCCCTTTATAGGTAACAGCTCTAAATTGAAACAAACAAAATATAACTATAACATTTTCTCTAATTATAAGCTAAAAGTATGACATAGCGCGAAAAAAAAAAAGGGGGGGGGGGAAGAGACATTCATAGAATCAAATCAAAGATTACAATATAAACTAACTGATATTTCCCTTTTTTTTAAAGAAGTCAAAATGCCAAAATAAATGTATTGAGGTGAACGGGGAAAGCGGCATTCAATTTGGGCCTTCGAAAAAATGCATTTTTTTTTTCTCTCTGCTCCGTAAGTGTGAAACTGGTGGTATAAATAAATGTTTAAAAATCAAATACCGTACATTGTTTGACTTACGATTATAGGTGTGTGGTGAGGGAGTCGATCCATGTATGCGTTTGTGTGTGTGTGTGTGTGTAGGGGGCTTTATAAAGTTTGTCGTTACAATTCAAGTCAATAGTCTATGTTAGAGAATATTACGATGCGCAGAAAAATAAACAAAAAGTGGTTCCAGAGAGAGAGAGAGAGAGAGAGAAAGAGAGAGAGAGAGAAGAAGAAGAAGAACTAGAAGGAGGGAGAGAGAGGGAGTGGTACCTTAGTAATGAGGTCCAGAACTTATATAAATATCTTACCTTAGTGATGAGGTTGTTATCATCGTGAGTCATCTCCACCAGAAAATGAAACAAAAATTTCCTCTGATGTTTGTACATGTAAAATATATCCCGGAAGTAGTTTAGCCAGGTCGAGCTGAAAGGCACAGAACCAAAGCAATCCCTTTTCTTGTGAGGCACCATCTCTTCAAATGCCTGATAAAATGGCCTTGTGTAGAAGTCTGTAGGCTGCTGATCGAACCCCAACATTCGCCAATTGAAGGGCGCTGATTTTGGGTTAGCATTACTCCAGGATGTCAGGTAACCAGCTTTTCTAAAGTCGTGCCAAAGAAATGGGAAGTTGTCAAGCTGACTCGCATTGGGATAATGTAATCTGAAATTTAAAATAAACAAAACAGACGGGTTTATTTATTAAAGTGTAGTATGGCTATGTTTTATCACGCTCACATTACGTTTTAATATGACTGCTTGGTATGGCAATCTGAGCATTAAAAATAAAAATAAACTTCATAGAATCCTAAATGCTGCTGGAAAAATCATTGGCAAAAAACAAACCCCATTTGTGCAGCTGTTTGAGACAAACATCCATAAAAAAGCTAAAAAGATTCTAGAAATAAAAAATCACCCTTTGGGTCAGGACTTTGTGATTTTACCATCACAAAAGAGATACAAGACACCGATAGCAAAAACAAACAGACACAAACACTCTTTTGTTCCCCTGGCAATCAAATCATTACATAGAAACAATTTGATATAAACTTTATCACATGTAAATTATGAGTGAGCCAGGTGTGAATGTAATTTTTTTTTTCTTCTAGTTACAATATTTTGTTTGGTGTAATGCACAAATTGTAAGACAAATTTCCTTTCGGACAATAAAGATTATTATTATTATCTAAATAAAACTAAAGTAGCTTAAGTGAAATAAGCTAGTAATGGAAGAAAAAAATGGAAGAAAAAATCAGGCAGGAAGTTTCACAAACATTTTTTGTTCTCGCTTCAGGTAGAGTGAAGGGAGCAGGAAGACACGAACGTCCAAAGAAAAGTTGGCTGGAGAACATAACAGACTCGGCCTCTCTATTGATAACCCCCTGTAAAAGGTTGACTGGTGTAATGGTGATGAATGTAAACATAAAGTTTGTGACGCGTCTTTTAATATTACACCTATGACTGGTAACTATTAATGTATCGCGAATGTCCTAAAATGCTGGGTTCGTTCTTCCTGGAGTCACACTTGGCACCTGATAAACATAGATACTACAGATTGTCTTAAATCCACTATAGCAGACAAAATATAAAGTTTATTTGATGACAATAATAAAATTGCACTCCTTGGCAGATATATAATCCAATACGAAACATAATCACATCCGCGTAACAGTGGTATCAAATATACAAATCCTTTATAACACAACTTCGCAACTAAAATACATCCGCATCACAACGGGTAATAATAGTATGTATCCAGCTCCAAGTACAGAAAACAATTATTAGAAATATATGGACTGTCTCTAGTCCCAGGGACGACTCTACTCAACTCAAAGTTACTAATATTCTCTAAGTGACCAAATGATACTACTGACTGTCAGTGACCACCCTCTCGACCCTTAAGGTTACTACTGACTAAGAGTCATTCTTACTTCCTGTTTCTATCTCAGTAGTTTCACGTGTCTTTTCACCCTAAAGACCCGAAGGGAACATATAACAGGCAATGTCAACCGAGACTGTGACATCCCCCTAAGAACAGCTGCTGACTGAGAAAAATATAAAACAAAATTACAAAGACAGTTTGTGTGGAAACACAAACTCAAAATCGGCCCCCGAAGTGGTCCACCCAGGCAGGTAAAAAGGCAGGTTTCAATATTTTCAGAAAGAATATCGTAATGAAATTCTATCAAAGACAAATGACAAAGAAGAATGGAGAAAGAAGGCTGTTGTTTTAAATTATATCCATCTTATTTGCAAATTAAATAGATTTTTTCTCTTTAAAAAAAGTTATTCATTTTTTTGGAAATGTAGTATTTAACATGACAGAACTTACATAACTTAGCAATACAATGGTAAAAAAATATTTTTTTTTGTTTTATCAAGAATCTAAAACCATTTGCATGTGTTAAATATAGTATGACAATGTTACCCTTACTAAAAAGCCTCCCGTGTTTATTACTATCAATAGTGAATAGTTGTAAAAATGGTGTATTTTTATGAAAAAACTGCTTGCATAATTGATTTTAAAAAATTAGATTTTTTGCTTTCGAAAAAGAAAAAAGTAGCCGTTGCATCAGAACTTTGAATTATCTAAAATATTTCGATGTCCGATTTTCATTTTCTCTTCTAGTTTCTGAGATCTAAACGGGACGGACGAACAGACGAACAGACAGGCCACACAAAAGTAATAGCGACTTTTTCCTTTTTTTTCATTTGTTCTTGTTGCCTATTAAATAGTTTCACGCTGTAAGTAGGCACACTGTTTCCGAAACGTATAATTTCTCACTGTAGTTTAATTAGAAAAAACTAAAAAAAAAATATATATTTAATAGTGTTTATCACTGTTTTTATTTAAATATGATTCGTTGATTTAAAGAATTATTTATTTATTTATGAAAGATTTATTTGTTTATTTGAAAACAAAATTGCACTTAGTGTAAATACACATCAGCATAAAACGTATTTTTTAGTCTAAAGATTTTTTGTTGTTTCTTTTGTGTGTTTTTTCCCCTCATTTATTTTTATTTAAATTTATGAATATCTTTCTAAATAATGCATTTTCTTCTTTGACTGATGTAGATCTTGTCACACTATAGAACGCCTAGGCAAGTAGAAAATGGAGAAATCCTGGATTTTGCAATTTATATATATACTAGCCTGACATTACCCGCGGCCAGTGGGTCTAAGTTTGTTTTACTAATCTAGTGGATTGGATTTAGATGTATGTTAAACTTAGCTAATAATCCTTTCAAGTTTTTTTCTCTTTCGCTACGAAAATAAAATTAGTTTTGCGAAAATAGGTTTACCCGAAGCCGATACATTCATATCTATTAAAAACGAAAAGAGCGATAGCTTTGTTAAATGAATGGGATTATAAAGTGAACAATTAAACGAAATAATTTTTAGTAGGCGATTCATGAATGAATATAGATCTAGGCCTATCTCAACTCGGCTTCGCAGCTTTTGTAAACGAATGTAGTCTATTAAAAATGCTTAGAAAACCAAATTTGAATGTTTATTTGATCGAAATATGAAATGAATGGACTATAATTAATATGTTCATGTGTTAAAGTATAAAACTATTTGTGCGAAGAGAAGTTTTATCATCTTAGAGTTGAATTAGAGTTTTAGATCTAGGGATGGAATTATAAAGTAAACAATTAAACGAATTAATTTTTAGTACGCGATTCATTACGGTATTGTCTAATGAAAGAATGTTCGTCAGGAAAACTGTAGTCACAGATATAAGGAACTAATTTATGTAAAAAATGCAATTGAAACACAAAATTGAAGGTTAATTTTATTATATAATGAAATCAATGGATCTTCTTTTGTATTTTCATGTTTTCATATTTTCAAAGTAAAAAACTATCTGCGCAAAGTGTATTTCTTAAAATTAGATCTAGGTCTAAATCCTTTCGATCTTTTCTCATGTCAACATTGTAGACATGGCCTAGATCCATAAAATACTATAGCTGTAATAGAGTCGGACAACTTTTTTTTTTTAGGGTCTTAAATTTGTTTTAGGGCTACAATACATACACTACGGTCTAAGTTAGTACCCAAGGAACATTCCTGCCTAGTTTTATCAAGATTGGTCAAGCGGTTTTGATGTCTATAAGTATTAAGTAACATACATACATACATACATACATACATAGCCTACATACGCCTCACATTCTACTTTATAATATAAGACTAGACATATGTTACCCGCGACCCGCTGGTCTTTATTTGCGCATTACTGTCACTATAGTCACTGAGAGTGTTTTGTAAACAATTAAACGAAATAATAATGTAATAAGTAAAGCGAATGTGTCAATGTAAAAATAGTGTGAATGAAGCTATCAAATTAAAATAGCTAATAGGCTTAAATCCATTTTTTCAAATTAAAACATTTGCTTGTAGACCTACATATATTTGACTAAAATTTGAGATGAATAGACTTAATTTTGTATGTTCATGTGTTAAAGTATAAAGTAGATTTTGAGGTAAACATAGATCTAAATCTACACTAATCTAGAGTTAACAAGATTACAAAGACAGTTTGTGTGGAAATGAGAGATAAGAATGGAGAAAGAAGGTTGACAGATCTTGTGTAGTGTCCCAACGGTACAGCAGATCAAAGGATAGGTGCAAGTGAATGCAAAGTTAGAAGTGAACCTGGCCTAACTAGTTCCCCTTTCATACCTTGTGGTCTATAGGGCAGATGATGTAAAGTTCATCTGTTTTTGTGGCCTACGGTTAACGAGGGTGTCATGTAGCCAGCACAACGAATGACCCGGTTCGGAAGCCAAGCGCTTTACCGCTCAGCTACCGCGCCTCTCCTGGCCTAACTGAAGTCTTATATTTGATGTAATTGTTTTGAAAAGGCTTGTCACAGTCTTAGTTGACATTGCATGATCTAAAGTTCACGTCATGTTAAGAGTTTAAAAGACACGTGGAATTCCTGATGTAGAAAACAGGAAGTAGAATGAATAAAGTTGACTTTGAGCTCAGTCAGTAAAGTCAAGCTGACAAGTGAAGTCAAGTTAGAGAAGTCAAGTGTTATTCTTTGGACCGAGTGGTCAAGTATATTTTGGTCCGGGATGGACAGTAGCGACTTAGAAAAGTCTGTAGTAATTTCAGTTAGAAAGTAACTTGTGGGCATTTGTTGCCAGTGGTCTTTTGAGACATGTATTAGTTGATCTATATTTCTACACAGTGTTACCCGCTGAGATGCGGACGTCATTTGTAACTAACATATATTGGATACTTTTGATACCGATGTTATGCGGATAGGATTGTTTATTATTTCTTGACTTGTAGCACTAACAAGGAGTGCAGTGTTTTATTATTATTGTAGTAAAATAAACTTCATGTTTGTCTGCTGAAACGGACTTCAGTCAGTTTATAATATTTGTCTTGTCACGTGTCAAGAGTACTTCAGGAAGCAAGAGCCCAGCATTACACGACATTCGCATTCTGCAACCTTATACCATTCAACATTCATTTACAAGGCTCAATATCTTATTCGAATGTTCAAAAAAAAAATAAAAATTTCGCTATATAAAAAAAAAGTTCATGAAAATGTAGTTTACAAGATTACTATTCGTTTTAATTTAGGTCTAATTTATAATGCATACTAATTAGCTTTTTCTCTTTAAAAAACTGCTTGAATAACTGATTTTAAAAATTAGATTTTTCGCTTTCACAAAAAAAAGTAGAAGTTGCATCAGAACTTTGAATGGTCTAAAATATTGTGATGTCTAAACGGGACAGACGGACAGACATTTCGCACAAAACTAATAGCGTCTTTTCCCCTTTCGGGGACCGCTAAAAATTGGCTTTTATAGAGTTCATTCTGCGTTGCACATGCGTAACCTTTTTTCATGAATGAATATAGGCCTATCTCAACACGGCTACGCAACTTTAGCGAACAGCAAACGAATGTATTAAAAATGCTTTAGAAAAAAAAAAAATTGAATGTTAAATTGGTTAAAATATCAAATGAATGGACAATAATTAGTATGTTTATGTGTTAAAGCACAAAACTATCTTTGCGAAAAGAAGTTTTATCATCTTAGAGTTCAATAAGAGTTTTAGACCTAGGCCTAGGAATAGACTCAGTAGAGAGATGTGTTAATGTGTAACCAATTGTTTGTTTTGTTTTACATAATTCGGATGTTCCTTCAGAGTTGAAGATAGTTTACTTCCTAGTCCAAACCTCCCGCAGGACGACGGGGGATGGGAGCGGGCAGGGTTTGAACCCTCGACCGTCGATAAATCCGAACGACAGTCCAGCGAGCAAACCGCACGACCAGGCAGCCATCCTTGGTAATTGGTAATGTCTAATGAAAGAATGTTCGCCAGGAAATCTGTAGTCACAGATATCAGGAACTAATTTATGTAAAAAATGCTTTTGAAACACAAAATAAATTGAAGGTTATTTTTATTATATAATGAAATCAATGGACCTTCTTTTGTATTTTCACTTGTCAAATTAAAAAACTATCTGCGCAAAGTGTATTTCTTAAAATTAGATCTAGATCTAAATCCTTTCAATCTTTTCTCATGTCAACATTGTAAACATGGCCTAAATCCATAAATACTATAGCTTTAATAGAGTCGGATAACTTTTTTTTTTTGAGGGTTTTAAGTTTGTTTTAGGGCTACAATACATACACTACGGTCTAAGTTGGTACCCAAAAAACATTCCTGACAAGTTTTATCAAGATTGGTCAAGCGGTTTTGATGTCTATAAGTAACATACATGCACCTCACATTCTACTTTATAGTATAGATAGTATAGAAGATATATATGTATATACAAGTAAATATATAAACATTATATACTTTAAAGAGTTAGGTATCATATCGGAAACTAGGCTATTTACTTACATCTATTAAAGCAGAAAAGAAAAAAATACAAATCATGTAGGCATTACTACTGTCTAAATTTAGTAAATATGAAATTTTAATTTAATTCTTAATCTGATATATTTAGTTCTTCTCAATGCATTTGCAAATTTTATTTTAAAATAATGCTACATCTTTAATTTAAAAAAAAATCGTTGCATTATTCTAGTCGTAGAACATACCTCGCTTCTGGAAGTTCCCATTCAAACTTTCCAGTCAACATGGGGAACAAGACTGCAGTGGTTCCATCACCCACAATGTTGTGTCCCTCTAATTCAATGGCGCCAAGCTTGTCATGGAAGTATTCCCTGGTCTCGTTCAGACGACGCAGCCACGACATTCTCGACATTGAATCAAATCCTAATATGGCGACACTGAGGCCTTTAAACCCTTCCACTAACGGAGGCGTCTCCTTTACGCCTCTCTCTATCGTATATGCCACTCCAGCGTGTAGACCTTTATGCAACCTTTGTTTACTATTGGAACATTCAACTCTGAAGAAATCCGATGTGATTGGAAATCCGCTAGTGATGTTGACGGCATGGCCCCAAGAGTATTTATAATCCCCTTCCCTCAACAAAGGTTCATAGGTGCAGGAATAGTTCACGTGTCTCCTTAAGGCAGCCTGGCTAAAATACAAAGTCCCATTCACAACGTAGACCCAGTTCTCTTCTCCCTTGCATAAGGTCGGCGGGTATCTCTTCAGCGTCTTCAGCATGACCGGATCGTCCAGTAGCAGACGTGGATGGATGCACGCTTGGCGTGCGGGAAGCTTCACTCTCCAAGTTTTGTAGATGAAAGAGGTTTGCCTCCCAATTAGTATAGATAAAGATGTCACCAGCCATACTATCATAAAGTATAGTACATATCTGAAATATGAGAACTTGAACGGTCTTCTAAGTGGGCATACAGCCTGGTCAGTGACCCAATTTATAAAGTTCTTCATTTATTAAAATAATTCAGTATACACGCTGATAGTATTAGGATCATAGGACTCACTTAACCTGCATAAGGAGAAAAGATCCAATTGTAAATGTTATCAAATCATTTCTGAAATAAGTTTTTCTAAGAGAAACCCTCAAACAGATTTGGTCCTTTAGTTATGCAAACTTTTGCTACATATCACTAAACATTTAATTATTAAAATTAGTATTTTTTATTTATGGTAATTATAAATGAAGTCACAACACATTAATGCAGCATGAGCTGGACAGGAACATTACATCACTGAGATAAGATTGCAATTATTAGTATAAATATAAATCTATCTTAAACCGACCAGTGTAGTATTGACACACTTTTTACAAAGGATTTTCATATTACCACAAACAGATTTATATCACAACTCTGCTAAAATAATTGCAAGCAATGTGACAATGTTACTCTCAATGGTTGTCTGGGTGTCAATATCGGGCCGGGCATTTCTATACAATCCAGCCCACAAATAGTGGTACCCTGACAAAATAGCCCGAACAAATTAGCGCCGTCAAAATAGCGCAATAAGAAATACTTATATATCGTAAAATATGAATAGAGCCAATATTTTTTTTTGTTTTAATGTTATTATTATTTTTCAATCATTTTGCAGGAAACACTTTAGATATCTTAAAACATAAATATACAAACAGTAAGCACAATTTATAATAAGCTAAGACGAATAATTTCAAAATATATCTTTTTTTTTTACATTCGAAATGTGTACTTTGAAAACAGGCAACGATACTTGTCAAATTTACCACACACACAAACGTTCACAAAATTATATCGTAGGAAATGTCACGTAGAAATTCCATCAGTGCTTGAACGGGGTCCAGGGCCGGTCTTAAGCCACTGCAACCTATGCAGCCGCAGTGGGCCCAGCGCTTTCGTAGGCCCCGCGCGATGCGAATTCTAGGTGTAAATTATTATATTAAACCATTTTAACTTAATATTAAAGGGTTCTTGGAATTCTCCTGAAATTATCAAATGTAAGAAAAAGTCATACAAATCTCCTGAAATTATTAAAATCTTTTGGAAACTGATGCAAATCTCCTTAAAACAGACAAAATTGTCATTTCAATATGGAAAACGCCAATCCTACTCGCAATTAAAAAAAGACGGTATTGTCAGCTTTCATTTAATATAAATGTAATAAGCCGAATTTTAACCAAAACAAGAAGTTCAAATAGTTAATTTACTTTAATAGTCACTGGCATACAAAAATAGATTTATATCTATTTCGACCTCTTAGAAAAAAAAAAGCGATATTTTGCAAGTCGATAGTAAATCTAAAAGGCAGATCTGAATGTTTATCGGCTTTTTGTTGGAAAACTACTATCTACTGTAGATGGTTCGTAAAGTTAATTTTTGACTGATTTTTTAGTAAACTATAAATAAAATGCAAAGACGAATGTATTTTCTAATACAAAGTCTTATATTTTCACTTATTTATTCTTATCACTACCCAAATTAGGCCCCGCAAAATCCGTTTCGCATAGGGACCCGCAACCTGTAGGACTGGCCCTGACGGGGTCACCACATTTCAAAATCCTATTTTTAGCAAGTTTTGCATTTTAAACATTGGCATACTGTAACATCTATTAATATTGAAAAAGAAACATCAACAAAAATGCTGCCCAGGACATAAAATTACTAATAATCAGGTACTTTTATGCACATCATATATAAGTAGGCGCTATTTCGTCTTGCACTAATGTGTCGGGAAATTTCGCGCTATTTTGTCGGCGCTATTTTTTCGGGTCACCACAAATAGTATATCATACGATGAGCATCCAATTCTAGTTTCACCTGTCCTTAAAATCATTGTGTTAAGTTTGATAATATATCGATAACTTTTCACATCCTCTATATCCTTATAAGAAATATATTAATCGCTAAGTATGTAGGCCCCTAAAAGGATGGAGCCTACTTGTAGCACTGTCTACGAATGTAGGCTATTACATTATTTCGGAAAATGTGTTACATTAAATTAGTATTGCACTGTAGAGTCTGAAAGATTTCTGAAAACACGGCATTCAAAGGGTCACTTTTATAAGAGCAAATTATACAACCTTTTAACAATTTAATACATGTCAGAGAGGCATCCATGCGTTCCTTTCGGTGGCCTTACCGGCCCATTTTGGATACAGGCCCACTAGGCATTTGCCCGAATGCCCATATTGCCACTCCGCCCCTGGTTACTCTTTACAATTTACGGAAAAAATAGTTCAGATCTACTTTGGATCTAACTCAATTGGAAACATGTTTTTTTTTCTAATTTTTTTTTAATGTTTTTTTTTTTTGGAGCGTTCTTATTTCGCAGCAACTACTTTTTGTCTTCTGTAAGTAGTGTAAGCAAACTGTTTCCTTTCTTCAAGCCGTATTCATACAACATCTTTATAACATTAATTAAAACATTGGCGTCATCATGTGGATGCGGACGGCGCAAGATTCCAAAGTATAAGAATGGTTGTCTAAGACTGTGTCTATTGGGGAAAATTTAATAGGAAAACGTTTTATTTCTTTTTTCCATGTTTCGCAATTTGTTCTCAACAATTTCTTTGAGTTCTGTGCCAGGCCCACAGCAATCAGATGATCTACGTGGCTGCCTAGTTTGCCTATGTAAGGTCTGCCCTGGGAACAGAATGGACTAGGGCTCGCTAAGCCTTTCATCTTTTTTACAAAGTTCAATATTTCAACATATATCTTCTTAAAACCGTTTCCACGAGGTTGCCTTTAAGAGGGCTAGAAAGGCGTCCAATGTTACTGTCAATTGGATTTCACAAGAAAAAATAAAATTTTACAGGCTGCGGTTCGTGAACTATTAAAGTATTTACACTACCGGGATGGTCTTTTTGTCTCTCTACAGATTAATGGTTCCCAAATGATTTCCTAAACGGAACACCTCCATGAGTATTTATCGGAACACTTCGCACCTCCTGAGTATTTAGCGGAACACTTCGCACCTCCTGAGTATTTAGCGGAACACTTCGCACCTCCTGAGTATTTAGCGGAACACTTCGCACCTCCTGAGTATTTAGCGGAACACTTCGCACCTCCTGAGTATTTAGCGGAACACTTCGCACCTCCTGAGTATTTGGCGAAACACTTCCCATATGTTTTAGAGAGATTAATTCACGTGGTGGGCTGCTATTTAATTATTCCAGTAGTTCGTGGAACACCTATTCAGGCCTTGTGGAACACTAGGAGAAACACTGAATTATAGAAAAAACATTCTATGTTCACGCTGGCCGTATTCCAATGGGTGACGAGACCTCATACATTGGTCTTCAGTGATTACATTCAATCAGGCTTTAACTTAACATTTCTTAAGAAATGAGATAAGATTTTGGTTGTTCGTAGGTCATATATTCTGATATTCGTGCTGAAAATATATAAAATGCGGATCAAAGGTGGACCCTTTTAACGAATATATGCGCGTTTTTTGTATGTGTGGCTTTGCTAGACGAATCAAAATAATATTTTTAAAATGTAATGTTTACTTCCTACCGTAATATTTACCAAGTATACAACAACAAAGTAAAAGTTAGAATGTATGGAGAAAGTGGAGAATAAAAATAAAAAAAAACAACCGTACTATACGTTATTATATTTTTATAACAGGCTTCCATAGAAAGGAATTCAGTGATTGCACCTCACATTAGAACCAATGAATGATGAAGGTTAGGAAGAGATCTGGACTTTAAGACGATGAAAAAAAAATGCGCGACATTAGAGTTCCACGCGAATTTTTTTTTTTTTTTTGCGTGAATGATACTAATGCAAAAAGGTCACTTCTTCTGGGAACTATATGATACACTTGATATAGTTGTTATAGAGCCTCTGATTTATTGATTTATGTTACATTAAATATAGTGCACCGCCCAATGCGCCGAACGGCGCGGGAGGACCTAAGTCTAAGTCTAAATATAGTGCAAGCCTAGTTTTTTTTTAAAGAGTTCACCGTGTTCTAGTTTTTTTTTTTATAGTCCTCCTTTGTAATGCTTTGTCCTCTCGTTGTCCTCTCATGGGTTTTAAGATGTCTGCTTACCCTAAGTAGGTCTCACAGCATTTTATCTTCCGATATGTTATTTTGTAAGAAGTAAATACCCAATGTGATGATCGTATTTGTATATAGTATTGTAAACAGCACTTGACAGAATCTAGGTTGTAAGATTGAACTAATTCTAGGTTTGTTTATGATTATTTCATTTGTCTATTAGTTAAAGAAGACTAGTAGAGAAGCATCCCTGTTTCCTAGGTGTGTATATTAAATAGTTTAATATTTGATGCGGTTGTCTACGATTACAGTGATTCTGATTGCTTTTTATTAAAGTTATATTTCTGTTATTCATTGACTCCTGGCGTCTTTTGAATTATTGAAACACGTACGTTTATTTATGCGTCAAGCATGTAAAATATATGCCTGGAGTTTAGAACACATAGAAAGAGTGTATATACATATATGTAAAATATATGCCAGGAGTTTAGAACACATAGAAAGAGTGTATATACATATATGTAAAATATATGCCAGGAGTTTAGAACACATAGAAAGAGTGTATATACATATATGTAAAATATATGCAAGGAGTTTAGAACACATAGAAAGAGTGTATATACATATATGTAAAATATATGCCAGGAGTTTAGAACACATAGAAAGAGTGTATATACATATATGTAAAATATATGCCAGGAGTTTAGAACACATAGAAAGAGTGTATATACATATATGTAAAATATATGCCAGGAGTTTAGAACACATAGAAAGAGTGTATATACATAAATGTAAAATATATGCAAGGAGTTTAGAACACATAGAAAGAGTGTATATACATATATGTAAAATATATGCCAGGAGTTTAGAACACATGGAAAGAGTGTATATACATATATGTAAAATATATGCCAGGAGTTTAGAACACATAGAAAGAGTGTATATATATATATATATATATATATATGTAAAATATATGCCAGGAGTTTAGAACACATAGAAAGAGTGTATATATATATATATATATATATGTAAAATATATGCCAGGAGTTTAGAACACATAGAAAGAGTGTATATACATATATGTAAAATATATGCCAGGAGTTTAGAACAGATAGAAAGAGTGTATATACATATATGTAAAATATATGCCAGGAGTTTAGAACACATAGAAAGAGTGTATATACATATATGTAAAATATATGCCAGGAGTTTAGAACACATAGAAAGAGTGTATATACATATATGTAAAATATATGCCAGGAGTTTAGAACACATAGAAAGAGTGTATATATATATATATATATATATATATATATATATGTAAAATATATGCCAGGAGTTTAGAACACATAGAAAGAGTGTATATATATATATATATATATATGTAAAATATATGCCAGGAGTTTAGAACACATAGAAAGAGTGTATATACATATATGTAAAATATATGCCAGGAGTTTAGAACACATAGAAAGAGTGTATATATATATATGTAAAATATATGCCAGGAGTTTAGAACACATAGAAAGAGTGTATATATATATATATATATATATGTAAAATATATGCCAGGAGTTTAGAACACATAGAAAGAGTGTATATATATATATATATATATATATATATGTAAAATATATGCCAGGAGTTTAGAACACATAGAAAGAGTGTATATACATATATGTAAAATATATGCCAGGAGTTTAGAACACATAGAAAGAGTGTATATATATATATATATATATATATATGTAAAATATATGCCAGGAGTTTAACACATAGAAAGAGTGTATATACATACATACATACATACGCCTTACATTCTACTTTATAGTGTGTGTGTGTGTATATATATAATGCTTTTTTTCGGTCAGAAACTTTCCTCCTTTTTTCGAAGCTTATATCAACTCCTCACTCTGTCTGTCTGTCTGGCCTAAAAGTTTGTACACGTTATTTCTCCCACACCCAATCTCGGATCAAGCTGAAATTTTGAACAATTATTTCTTTTACCTCACAATAGAAAAATAAAAAATAAAAAAAAATTAACCAATTAGTTAATTAACTATTGGTAATAAATTACTTTGTTTGGTATGTCAAATAAGGTAAAGAAATAGTACTTGACTGAAGAGGAGGTATAAGCTTAATTAGTCCCCTTTCCAATGGAAAAAAAATTACTTGACTGAAGTGATGGTATAAGCTGAACTAGTCTCCTTTATAGATTGTCGTCTAAGGCTTATTACTAATTTAATTACATGACTGATCCAGACTAATTGATACACTTAATATAAGCTTTGTTTTTTTCTAAAGCATCTTTTTGTATTTGGCTTGTTTACTTTTAGCCTTTGAATTCTAACGTCTGTAACGCTGAATTGTAAAATGTTTTTTTGTAAAATGTCTTACATGTTTCGGATGTTCCTTCAGAGTTGAAGATAATTACTTCCTAGTCCAAACCTCCCGCAGGACGACGGGGGATGGGAGCGGGCAGGGTTTGAACCCAGGACCATCGATAAATTGGATTTGGAGCGGCCCATTCTCTCTTTCTCCTGGTTTTTTACCATTTATAGTCATTAGTTACTATTAGTTTTATTTATTAAAAAAATCGGCTTATATATTTAATTATAAAAACGAAACGGTTCGCTTTTTGAAGATAGAAAATCGCCTTTGTATCAAAACTTTGCAAGCAGCTAACTCCCTCAGCCAATAGCTCTTAAAGGGAGCTTATATTGGGAGTTAAAATGTCGATCTAACAAAGTTTTTTTTTTATGAAGATGCAGATAGATTGCCCCATCAAGGCACACTGTTTAAAATTACATGAAAATGTGCATTCCAAGTCCTTCAGTTTTACCACCGCAGAGTTTACTGCTTCAACAGCCAAGATTAGCATACACCATGTAGTTTTATGCCCAGCAATTGAAGTGGCACAATCTGCAAAAGAGCCATTAACTAAGTACATATACAAAAAAAATTGACTAGAAGAATGGAAAAAAATTTAGATCATTTAGTGTGACATGTGGGGCGCGGTTTTGTGTGTCATGCTGTCAAGGAAGGGGTGGGTGGGGGCGAAAACAGTAAATACGATTACTCTTATTAGCATGCTAGTTCTTTATGGGTTTAAAAAAAAACAAACAAACCTGGAACTCGGATACGAATCTCGAAAACGGCTTTAAGCGATTTTCATCGAAATTTGACATTTTATTTATATCGTTGGGAAAAGAATTACTCGCTAATCGGCAACACAGAGAATACTCTGGTTTGAAAAGAATTACTCGCTAATCGGCAACACAGAGAATACTCTGGTTTGAAAAGAATTACTAGCTAATCGGCAACACAGAGAATACTCTGGTTTGAAAAGAATTACTAGCTAATCGGCAACACAGAGAATACTTTGGTTTGACTGTTATAATTTTTCAGAATATCAATATTTTCTGCGTGCATTATTACAAGTACTTAAAGACACTTAAAATGTATGCACCACTTTTTACAAACAATAGTGTCATTACACTTAAGTGGCGGAATCTTATTAGTAGACACTTGATTAGGGGCGGATAACAGTCTATACAATCAATTTTTGCTATACCTTACACCTGTAGGTCTTAATTAAAAGTACTAAATGACTAGCTGCTTTAGTTCAATGATGAAACGTGAAGGATCTACAACAGATTTACCGCTTCAAAAAGTTTAACATCAGCGTACAAATCTATCCAATCCTGAAGTGAATTGAAACATCGGATACTTGGGCCTTGAGACGGGGGAGGGGAGGGGGAGAGAGACGACCAGTTGTAAGTTTGTGGAGACATTGCTAATTTAGCAAGCCCTGGGGACCTTGTAATATGGCCATTTAGTTTTAATTTGCGTTTTTTTGGGACCTTGTAATATGGCCATATATTTTAATTTGCAGGGGCCAGCAAGTCATATGCACCATCGCTCTCTCTCGCAGTCCTATATTTTTTCTGCTGTAAAACACAGTCACAAAGTCACACACATGTGTATACATTTATTTTATTACTTTTTTTTTTTTTAAATCAAGAAACACAATGATGACAAAATGAAAACTGTGGAGATTCTGTTTCATTAAGTTGACTTGATTCAAGGTAAAATACATTGTCATGACGTCATGACATTGTTACAATGACTAGTGATATTTCATTGAACAAAATGTTATAAATAAAGGGTCCTCCATGTACACGTCATTTTGGATTTTCCTCTGGCTCAAAAAAAAAAATGCATTGGACCTTAAGTAGTTGGACATTTTTTTTTGTATTGATCGCTTTAAATGAGTTTATATCAGAGGGTTCTATTTTTAGCTAAGTCGAGACAAAGCCCAATCATTATTGTGGCCAGAAAAAGTGGCCCGGAATGGGAGGGGCAGGGGGGGGGGGTTCTAAACAATAAATCAACCGAAATGACTTGACAATCTCGAAATAAACTTTATTCACTAATTGGCTATTTTGTTTTTTATTTATTCACTAGATAGGTGGATCCTAGAAATGGAATTGAGAAGCTACAGAAGGATGCTAGATATCACATTTAAAGACCGCATCACAAACCAAGAGATTACAGACAGAGTTACTGCAGCGATTGGACCCCACCATGATGTGCTAACTAGTGTAAAAACGGAAACTCAAACTCTATGGCCATAGTACAAGGTCTTCGGGGCTTGCAAAGACCTTCCTCAGGGAACAGTACCAGGAAAAAGAAGAAGAGGCAGACAGAGAAAACGATGGGAAGCAACATATAAGAATGGACGGGCCTGCAATTGAAAGAGGCTCTATCCTAGGCAAATGACAGAGAAGAATGGAGAAAGACGGTCGACAAATCTTGTGTGGTGCCCCAACGGTCCAACAGACTAAAGGAAAGGTGAAGAGGAGTTATAAGAAAGAGTCTACATGAAATAAATGGGCAGTTAGTTTCGAATTATCTTATGTAGTACAGAGGTTTCTTTTGAACAGAAGTCCTACAGGCATCCATGTGTCATTCTAGTCGTGCTTACTGGTTGGAGACACTGCTAAGGCGTTGGTTTCCCTGGCTAAATCAGACAACCTGTGCCCTACTTAAATGACACCAACCAGGAAAGAAGGAGCACTTGCCTGAAGAAATCCTAGCATATGGAATAAGAAATGTGCCTTTACTTTGGTGTCTTCTATTAGGACGTCTGCCATTTCATTTCCTTCATAACTGCATACTCTATCGAGAGGCCCGATCAAGACTCTAGTTCCAAAAACCCTTCTATAGAAGAAAAATTATACGGATAAATGCCTGATCTAGAAACCACTGCGCGGTCTATCTCGGATATAAAATTACTGATCTGAACTCTCCAACATGAAAAGATCAGAAAGAGAAAGAAGAAAAGGGTGCTGTTTGAACTGAATTGGGTAATAGTTTAGATGCCCAGATACCTTTACTGACCACCATGTTGTTTTTAAGCATATTTATCTCCCTTATCTATATTAAAACTTTCAATAACTTTTTAAAAAGAGATTTTTGTTCTTATGCTGTCAACTTATGAATTTTTAAGTGTATTTACTGAAATGAAGGTCTAAAAAAAATGTTAATAATAAATTGATGAAGTTGTATCTTCTTTTTTTTTTCAAAAAACTTTTTTAAATAGAGTTTTTGTTCTTATGTTATCATTTTAAATGAATTTTAATATTAGATCTAATAGCTGCTAGAAAGAAAGACAAAACAGCAACAGAAAAATGTTGGCAAGTAATTCAAGGGAGATAGTCTAGTATTAAGCCTTAAAACCAAAATGGCGTATTTCCAATGACAATAAAACTTAAAAAAATATATTTTAAAAACTATTTATCTCCGAGGAAATCAATTTACATATGTGTAATCTGCATTTTTTTCTGCATATTCTTAAAATATAAGAGAAACCTAATTTAGAGTTTCTAGTCACGTAAACTAATACCCTGAATTGAATGAAGCTGGACATTTTACTTTGGTATTAAACACACATTTTTAGTTTCGAAATTCGTTTGACTATTTTGACGACAATTTCTCTGAGGGATGTTTACGTTCAAGTTACACACGTGAAGACCATATATGACCTAACGAAATGAAAACAAAGACGTTACAGCAAGGAAACACAAAAGACTTTAAAATACCAATTTAGAGCCCATCTCTTTTTAATTGTTATTGAAAGCCTTTATATTAGCCAAACTGTCGTTATAAATACCTCTGGTATATCTTTAAAAGTATTTTGTCCTAAAAGATGTATTATACATTAAAAAGTGTATCAGGTGGGATGTGCAGTTAAAAGGCTAATTACATTTAGGCTTAGATTGGCTACCTATCAAGGGGGGCTCAAGGATCGACACCCAAATCGAAAAGAGTTGTGTTTACTGAGCGCCTAAAAGCAAGGAAAACATTCCCGCAGATACCCCCCCCCCCCACTGGTCCACAGATGAGATGAGTCATAGGACCATAGCGCTCTGAGCATGCTATAAGCATGACAGTTGCGTTATATAAAATCTATTTTTTAAAACGCTCAATATTAATGTAAAACTCAATCAAGGCACGAGTCTTCTCACAAAACGCAACAATTATAATATAAATCTTCCATCATTTAAAATACATACAACATGATAAAAACAGAAATACATTTACAATGACAAAAAATCTTCAGTACAAACATTTTAAAGGGAAGTAAACCTGTAATACACATTGAGACTCCAATAGAAATTCCTAACCATTTTTTGAGATACCCGTTTAAAAGGACGGTATTGGAGTCATACGCTTTGAGACAAATAAAACCAAATGAACTACTGTTCAATTCTCTTTCATTTGTTTTTTTGAATTATGTATTGATTTAGTTGGTCGTCAAGCTCTTAACAACACAACCAACTAAAACCCTTGAATTCTAATGATAATTTAATTGAATGTTTTACTTCTACTGTGGGAAGGGTTAAAGGAATAAAACAGACAGGCTGTTTCTGTTGTGATAAAGAGATAAAAACCCACAGGCTGTTGATGTTGTGGTAAAGAGATAAAACCCACAGGCTGTTTCTGTTGTGGTAAAGAGATAAAACCCACAGGCTGTTTCTGTTGTGATAGAGAGATAAAACCCACATGCTGTTTCTGTTGTGATAGAGAGATAAAACCCACAGGCTTTTTCTGTTGTGGTAAAGAGATAAAACCCACAGGATAATGCTGCTGTGGTAAAGAAATAAAAACCCAAAGGCTGTTGCTGTTGTGAGGCTCTGTAAAGTGCTGCACATTCTTTTTCTGCTCCGTCAGCTTCACTTTGTATATCCATGTTTTCCCTGGCCGTCCACTAGCCCATTATCCTGGGTACCGGTATCTTATGATTCTTACTACATGTCTAAGCGAATCTTTTTTTTTTATGTTATTATAAATAGACATTCTACAGTGTTGCTGACTCTTAATTATTGATTATAGCTAGATTCTTCTGAACCATCTTATTTCATTTTTCTTTTTTTCCTTGTGTATGTTGATGGGCAATTAGCCTTTACCTCAATACTTATTGCCACTAGTGTCTGAATACATCTCTCTCTCTCTCTTTCTCTCTCTCTCCCTCTCTCTCATTAAGGCAAAAAAATTGATCTAAACCAAAAAAATGACTACTTGTCTAAAATGCTGAATTGAATAGACAATATGTAAACATCAGATGTGAAATTGAGATAACAAGGTCGATCAGTCTGTTCACCCTGTAATGCTGTAACACTATTCCAACTATATAGTTCACTTGGTGTACTGTATTTGTATTTCATTAAATATTCAACAATTCCCTTTCTCCCAGCGCACCATAAACTACATGAAAATAATTAAGACTAGCTATCTAACATTATCATTGCCACCAGTGTCTGAATACACCTCTCTCTCTCTCTCTCTCTCTCATTAAGGCAAAAATTGATCTAAACAAAAAAAATGAATACTTCTTTAAAATGCTGAAATGAAGAGACAATATGGAAACATTTTCAATTTTCACTATAAAAGAAAATCTTCATGTAGTAAAAGTATAACAGAAACTTCTAACATAAATTTAATCATAAACATATTTGGTATATCAATCTCATGACATTAAATAGTTTAGATAGGCCAACATATTTATATACCTCATCTCTGGTGGAATACTTATTATTCATTAGATCACTATAATATCCACTCTTATAGTATTTCTTATGATCTCGTAGTCTCGTTAAAACAGAAATGAAATCAATAAATAGTACATTAATTTGAAGTTGTACACATTGCACTAGTCATCATATCGCATGGAATGGACATTTGAATTTCCACATTGAAAAGCTTCAGTCATTATTGTCACGTCTTTTAATGTTAAGACTCGAATAATTTGACATCATTCATTTAAACTGAACAGAGGATATTTTACTCCACAATCAGCGTGTTCAAACTATCAGTAACCTATATCACATCCTATGTCCATCATTCTGACCAGATATATCAATCAACAGCCTTTTCTAATGATCCAAATTTTTAGGTTGTCAAAAAAAGTTCAAATATAATAATAATTAGGACCAAAAAAAAAAATACGACAAGCATACCCTTAAACTCATGTTGTTGACAAATGTCAAAAATGTGGAAATGTGGGTGAGTCAATTGAACACAAAATGGCAGAATGTTCAGCCTTGTCAGAATCGGCCTACCTAGATTGCAATAACCAAGTTGCAAAATTAATACACCAACATTTGGCTTTGACTTATAATTTGATCAAACGGAAACTCCTTATTACAAATACTTGCCTCAAGAGGTTCTCGAGTCTAATGATCATCTGCTGGACAGGCCATACTTTGACCGACTAAATGGTAAATTTTAATCGCCCTCATCTGCTGTTTATTGATAAAAAAAAACAACCTCTACCATTATTGACATCGCCGTACTACTGGCTCATAATTGAAAAAAAAAAAACTGTAATAAAAAAAACATTGAAAATATAGGAACCTAGGCTTTTATGGAAGTTTTCTAAAATAACAATATACCCCATTGTTATATCAACATAGAGGATAATGACAACTGAATTCACAGATACATTCAAGGCCCTTAATAAACATTCCCAAGAAGATTCTCGTTGCCTGGGCGCTACTGCTGCAGACCTGCCACTTCACCAGAAAATTCCGCAGTGGACACTGATAAAAGGAACTACAATGAATTTTGTTTCTCTTTAGCGAAACTTGACCCTGGCAGTGCAAGAGAATGAATATTCGTTCGTTTCTAGCATAATAGTAATAATAATAATTCTTTGAGGTGAGCAAACCTTTTACTTCAGTCGGACCACTTGGTAGTGCTTTTAATAGTGTGAAACTTGTGAAGCAAGATCACGTGATAGTTCAAAGTCACATGATAGTTCAAAGTCACGTGATAGTTCAAAGTCACTTGATAGTTCAAAGTTACATAATGGTTAAAGTGACGTGATAGGTGCTAGGATTTCAAATTACTTAAACAGTAACAGTATTGCCGTATTTGTCTGTTTTTGTTTAAGATACAGGCCGGGTCGTTGCCGTATTGGTTGATTCGACTTATCTCTTTCTCACTGACCCGGTACACGTTTCTAATCACCTCGTGCGTAACAGTCACCTCAAAATGACCGTGACCCGGTGTAGTGTGAAAGGTCAGCTGATACAAAGCGATCTCATTCTTGCTTGTATCATTGAAGTCTATTTTATAGATGCCCCCTTCGCTGTCAGTTTGTTTAAATTTTAAAACCTCGCGTCTTGTCTCTAGTTTGGTAGCATCCGTTACTTTCTCTACAGATAGAAGAGCACAATCTTCCCTGTAGTCAGCGGTGTAATTATTGATGGTGTCCAGAGTAAACTGGAGGGCGTCTTGAGCCCCAGGATCCTGCATTGAAATGTTTTTCCACTCCAGGCATGCGCACCAGTGAGGAGCGATTTTGGCATGGCCACACGATCTCTCGGGAGGAATCTGTTTGAAAAGACTGATCCCACGATCTGTTACTCGAGCTTCTCCGGTTCCTCCAAACTTTAAGAAATCTTTCAACGTTTCGTGAATGTCAAAAGGAGTGGTCAGTTTCTTTGTGTTGTCCCGTAGATTCTGAATGGCCTCTGGATACTTCTCTTCAAACCACTTAGGAAATAAGAAAGAGAAATACGGCAGACGTTCTTCTAACTTCCCGGCAAATGTAGATCTCACTGAGTTGTACCTAGCCCCATGGTCACCCATCAGGATTAGAAGTGTATTGTCGAGATAGCCACCTTCGTACAGAGTCTGGACTAGGGTCTTTATTTCTGTGTCCATCTGAAAAAAAATAAAAAAGAGAAACTATAAGAAGCTTAAAAAAATCATTAAAAAATATTACTTTAACAATAAGCAGTGAAGATATGGTCAGATGCGGGACCACGCTCGATGGCCTAGTGGCTAAGCGCTTGATTTCTGAATCAAGAGGAAAGAAGTTTATATCCAGGTAAAGACGTCTGTGTGTCCACACAACTGATAGTAAAGACGTCTGTGTGTCCACACAACTGATAGTAAAGACGTCTGTGTGTCCACACAACCAACTGATAGTAAAGACGTCTGTGTGTCCACACAACTGATAGTAAAGACGTCTGTGTGTCCACACAACTGATAGTAAAGACGTCTGTGTGTCCACACAACTGATAGTAATTGGGGAAAGTAAAACATATGAGTAAAACATATGCTATAAAGTACTGTACATCATGATGTCCTCGGTTTCTGATGGATGGATGGATGGATGGATGGATGGATGGATGGATGGATTGATGGATGGATGGATGGATGGATAGATAGATAGATAACTTTTCATAGCATCCTAAAACGTTCCCCACTTTCTGACCCTGTCCGTCAGTTGACTTGTCTCTCAATCAAACTTTTGTCTCTCAATCAAACTTTTGTCTCTCAATCAAACTTTTGTCTCTCAATCAAACTTTTGTCTCTCAATCAAACTTTTGTCTCTCAATCAAACTTTTGTCTCTCAATCAAACATTCCTTGCCACTTCTCTTATTCATGTACTCAAATGCTCCAATTGTCTAGTGTACTAGCTAAAAACTTTCAAACTAACACGTTTTAAAAATATGTAATCAAATGCTAACAATCTTATGCATAGTATAGAATAATAGTTGTCCACCCCATGCCACTAGCTAGGGTGCTAAGTATTTTAAAACAGGTCGTGTATAGAAGAACTGTAAAACAGAATTAAATTGAAGACTGTCATAGCAAGCACAACAATCATTGCGTTCTACAAATATGCAGCTAACTTGTAATGTACCTTTGTATTTAATATCCTTTTGATCCATTGCTCAACATACAGTGCTAGTACATGAGACGAACGAAACCTCTGTACATTTCTTCTCATTCCCTTTATTTCATATTTATTTAACATGCATATTTTAAAAGAATTTTTTTTTTTTTAAATGTGGAGGCCTGCTTTAAAGAGTAAGGCCCAAGGCGGGCACAACTGTGTCGTAAATCTTGACATGACCAAACTTGAAGCTTCGAGCACAATGCCATAAGAAGTTCATGTTGGTTGTGCTTGGAGGCTTGCAGAAGACTAGCGCCAATCTAGTTTTGTTTACTATTACTGTTATAGGGGGGGGCCCTTTGTTTTTTGTTCCCACCATTTGTTTCCACCTCTGACACCATAACACTTTCAGATGACGTAAATACCCACAGATTTAAACATAGGAAAATTAAAAATTCAATTAAATAATAAAATAACCCACAAACTAGATGCCAATATCTGATAATAATTACATATGTGTCATACATACACAAACATTCTGTGTGACGATCTAACATAAGGCAGGAGAGCTGCTGTCGTCCACTTTTAAGGTATACTGATGTATACAAACGCGACATAAAGCTCTTTAAAATCGTCACTAGCAGTTTGAAAAAAGAGAGTCACTGAATAGATCTACTTGGACACCGGGCAATAAAAGAAGGATCCTGGATTGCAGATGGCGAACAAATCCGAATGAAAGTTGAAAGAAGGGTGAAAGTGCAACAGCGTCTGGTGAATACAGATGCCCAACCCATGACCGCAGCTGTGAACCAACGATTGGCCTCTTTAGTTACATTCGATGTTGCAAAGGGAAGAGATTCTCTCTCCAATCTGAGAATAAATTTGGTAATGTTCTTAACGTAAAATCTAAGAAGAAATGTCCCAAATGCCAAATTGATCAAAGAAGAGTTATACAGTAGAGAGTGACATTGGACATCGAATTCACTTTCTGGTTGGAAGATAGAAATTTACGTTAGAAGTTAGTAGTTGTCAAATAATGTGATGGGATTTATTTCATCAATTTTTCCAGTGGCATTTCTTGAAGTTCATATTGACCCATTTCATGATTATCGGGTCATGATTGGTGTGTGCTGATAAACAGCATTCTCATTGTGTGGCTAATTTTTTTTTCTGGGCTGGAAGAGGACTTAAAATATACTAAAAATAAAATTCAACCATTATCCTGTTTCATGGGAGAATTCATTAAATATATCTATCTTACCTTTGTGATGAGGTTGTTATCATCGTGTGTCATCTCCACCAGAAAATGAAACAAAAATTTCCTCTGATGTTTGTACATGTAAAATATATCCCGGAAGTAGTTCAGCCAGGTCGAACTGAAAGGCACAGAACCAAAGCAATCCCTTTTCTTCTGAGGCACCATCTCTTCAAATGCCTGATAAAATGGCCTTGTGTAGAAGTCTGTAGGCTGCTGATCGAACCCCAACATTCGCCAATTGAAGGGCGCTGATTTTGGATTAGCATTACTCCAGGATGTCAGGTAACCAGCTTTTCTGAAGTCGTGCCAAAGAAATGGGAAATTGTCAAGCTGACTCGCATTGGGATAATGTAATCTGAAATTGAAAAAAACAATTTTTTTTTGTAGTCTTCATCTAAGACAAGCCACAAGCGGCACGGGTAGACAAATACACATATACTTCATGCCATCTAGTGTCAAATATAAAAATGACATATGAATAAAAGTAATATATTTTTTTAAAACTCATCCTCAGTATAATACAGTATGAATTCGAAATAAATTTGTAAGGGTATTCAAATTGAGTTGAGTTTTGAGTTTAGGCACATTGGCACAATTAAGGCCATGTCGTGCCCGTAATCCTTTAAGGATCACTCTCCCTTTACATAACAAGTGCTAAATTCTATACAGTTAAATCATTAAAAACAAGGTCTATTCACAGTTAAAGTAGTAAACGTAGTAAAGATTTAATAATTTGGTAAAAATCTTATGTAAATATTATATGTTCACAAATTCAAAAATCAGATCTTCGTAGACAACCCCACCTCCCGGACAAAGCCCAGTACCTTCCCAGGGTCGGTATTCAAATTTACCTAAGCTGTAAATTTTAAGCCTACAAGTTTGTGTGTGGCACCTCATACTACAATTAGAAATTAATTTCACCTCATTATATTAAATAAATGTTTAATTTTATAAACTTTAATTTGTGTTCTATAAAATGAGATTGTTGCATTCATTTTAAATTCTAGACCAAATACAACATTTTCTGATAGCAAACAACAAAACTATTGAAGCTTAATCATAACAGGGGAGGGAAATAGTAATGAGCAAAATAAAGAATTCAGCCGAAACATGGACAAACAATTACGGAAAGAAAGAGTTAAAGCCCATCTTATGGAGGCGTTCATTTAACATATACATAACTTAAATATACATTTAGTCACCTCATTAAAACCAATCGAAAGTAATTATATACATTTTTAATACTTAATTATCATACAATTTATGGCACTTAGGTTACATAGTAAAGGGAGAGACAGTGAGGCTGTTACAGCACAAACTCCCTCACCTTAAACAATTTTAATTGCCGAAGCCATTTTCTCTACCATAGCTATATCTATCCATCTAACCATAAATGTAAGGTATATGTATGTGTGCATGTATGTATGTATGTCAAACATACATCATGGCGTCGCGCTTTGAAAACTGGCGCACAGGTTGCTGAGGAAAAGAGAACAACGCTGGCAGAAGAAAAACGCCAGAGAAGAAAAGCAAGGCCCACGACACTAGCTTCAGATAGAATAACCTGCCCAGTGTGCAGCCGAACAATCCGCGCTCACATAGGACTCACCAGCCACATGAGGAGGCACAAAACCCCAGTGCAAAACCCTCAGCCCCCTGGATGACAAGAGTGGTCATCATCGAACCACGATGGACGAACTATATATGTTACACATAGAAAACAAAACCGTTAGACTAGTCTTGATAACACTTGGCATAAATATTCTTTGCGTCATAGCAGAGACCGTAGTGTATGTTTAATGTCCCTCCCCAACCGGGGACCTAAAAGATAACTATTTTATCTCTGTAAAAGAACGAAACCTTTTAACAAATCGGGTAAATTCGCTATCACAGTAATTACTTAATATAAAAAGCCGGCTAAACGGGTAAACCCATTTTCACGCTTTACTATCATTTTCGAGGCACCATAAAAGAAAATGTGAAGGGAACATTCTCCCTGTTTGACATAGATCTAAATCCAATCCAGTAGATCAGTAATACCCAAACTAAGGCCGCATGCCGCGGGTCATAACCGGCTAGTATATAAAAAAAAAAGTAAAGTCTATAGGGCAGATGATGTAAAGGTCATCTGTTTCTGTGGACTACGGTTAACAAGGGCCAGCACAACGACCAACCGCCTTTACTTTTCCCTAACTAATGTCAGGTACCCATTAGAGCTTGGTGGACTCCGAGGCGCCCGAAGATCCCGAAGCTAAAAATCCCAGTCTTCACTAGGATTCGAACCCCGGTCCCCGGTTCGGAAGTCAAGCGCTTTACCGCTCAGCCACCGCGCCTCCGGCTAGTATATATATATAACATATAACTCTTATTTATCATATAATTTTTTGGTAAAGTATGCATTAAAAAATAGTTACCCGATTTTAGTCGTGGAACATACCTCGCTTCTGGAAGTTCCCATTCAAACTTTCCAGTCAACATGGGGAACATGACTGCAGTAGTTCCATCACCCACAATATTGTGTCCCTCTAATTCAATGGCGCCAAGCTTGTCATGGAAGTACTGCCTGGTCTCGTTCAGACGACGCAGCCACGACATTCGAGACATGGAATCAAATCCTAAGATGGCGACACTGAGGCCTCCAAACCCTTCCTCTAACGGAGGCGTCTCCTTCATGCCTCTCTCCGGCATGTACGTCACCCCAGCGTGTAGACCTTTATACATTTTTTGGGTATAGCTGGTACAGTTAACTCTGAAGAAATCCGATGTGATTGGAAATCCGCTAGTGATATTAATGGCTTCGCCCCACGTGGTATTATAATCGCCTTCCCGCAATAACGGTTCATAGGTGCAGGAATAGTTCACGTGTCTCCTTAAGGCAGCCTGGCTAAAATACAAAGTCCCATTCACAACGTAGACCCAGTTCTCTTCTCCCTTGCAGACTGTCGGCGGGTATCTCTTCAACGCTTTCAGCATGACCGGATCGTCCAGAAGCAGACGTGGGTGGATGCACGCTTGGCGTGCGGGAATGTCCACTCTCCAAGCCTTGTAGATGAAAGAGGTTTGCCTGCCAGCGAATATAGATAGAGATGTCACCAGCCATACTATTATAAAATAAAGTGTATATCTGAAATAGGCGAACTTGAAAGGTCTTCTAAGTGGACATACGTCCTGGTCAGCGACCCAGTTTATTAAGTTCTTCATTTATTAAAATAAATCTGCATACAAGCTCATAATGCCAGGATCAGAGTTTTCATATGACCTGTAAAAGAAAGAAAATCAAATCGTTATAGTGAATCAATCAATTTCTTAAATTAGCTCTTCCAGAGAATCATTAGTTAAAAGAATTGGTCCTTAACCTATGCATTTTTTTTGAATCACTAAACTGTTAGATAAGATAGTTGTATTGGTCCAAATAAATGAAAACTCAGTTTGACTACAATTTTCCACCTCAGAGTTATTATTATAACAATAACAATATAGATGCAATCACAAACATCAATGGCAGTCGCATACACATACACTACCGGCGCTTTAAGAATTAGGCTTTTTAGTTTTGTAAATATATTTTGTATCTGTTTCTATATATATTAAATTTATTTCAACACAGGATTATAGCCTATTTTATAGGTCAATAACACAATTCTTAATAATAAAAAAAAGTCTCATAATAAATTGATCAAACAAAAGTTTTAAATTCTTTCTGCTTTTCAGTTTTTGGATTTCAATGCATGAACTAATCATAATGCCAGACAAAGTGACAGTGAAATCAGTGAAATGGAAAGATCCTTTAGATCGAGATAGGATGAGACATTAGTTCATTCTGAACATTTCCAGATACTCCTCACACAAGACGTAAACAAGAGCTGCTGAAACAGTAAGTATGTACTTACTTACGCACCATTGTAAGCTTATGCAGACAACCTGTCAGGAATGCTGTGCATGTAAAAGTTCACAATAGCACTTGGAGAACTCACAACAACCTGGAAAGACAAAGTTAGATCTCTAAAGGCCCAATGATTCATAAAGTATTTCTATATCTTTCAAGTTAATTTGTAAGTCAACATGTAATTATTAGCTTCCACATAGGATTAAGTTACATATTGATTGAGCTATAACTGTGTGAATAGACACTGACGTAGATGTGTCCACTTTATAGTTTTAATGAAAACACATTCATGTCTTACTAAGTGAATGACATTAATGAATGTAATGTAATCCGACTTTCTTGAACCTTCTGATGCAGAACTGTCAAACTGACAAAGTTTGTTTTTTTTTCTTTGATAAAATTTGTAAACAATATTGCTGGAAGGAAACATTGCTCTAAGCACCATCACAAAACATCTCTGTATTCAACCTAGGTTGGCTTGTAAATGTTTCTAGAGAGCAGTTTACCAGTTCTGTGGTAATCAATTACTTAAACCAAAGAGAAGATTTTTAATTAAATTCTTGTAATAGTAACAAGACCGATGAAATTGAATAAAATTAATCCGTACTGAGTTTTTCAATGTTTCTATTTTTTTTTTTGGCGTTTGGCAACCCCGATATGGCACGTTATTGGGTTTAAAATGTCTAGATGTATTAGAATGTCTCTAAATGTAGGGAATTAGAATTAGAGGTTAGAGAAACATAAAATGTGACTTATTGAATTTCTACAATCTATTCAAAACAGAAAGTGGCTGAGAGAGACTACAGGGTCGGCATTACGAATTGCGGAGCCCAATCTACTGGATGCTTGCGGGACCCCCTCTTCTAATTTGTTTTACAATAACAACTATTACTATTAATTAGATCATCATACCAACATATTTTTATACAGCATACATAATAAGCAAGTCAAACACAATGGGAGCATTTGGGGTTAATAAAAGTTACGATAAACGTATGATACTCTACATATGTTAACCCTTTACACCCTACATCTTTAAAAGCCTTTGAGAAAAACCATGACTGATAGTGATATAATAAATTTAGAAAGCCTTCAGGATTGAAGACTCAAAAGTAAAGTAGCAATTATACATAAAACACTAATAATCTTCAAATACTAAAGACAAAATCTAATACAATACTCTGAAAGACACAAAGATAAAGGCACATTCCTCGTTCCATATGCTAGGACAAATTAGTACACATGCTCCTTCTTCCCTAGTGCTATAAGAGCATGGAATGGGTTGCCTGAGCTAGCCAGGAAAACCAGTGACTTAGCAGAATTTAGGTCATTGGTTAATATGCACTATCAGGGATTCTAATTATATATACTTGGCTCTTGTTCTTGTGTTTCTTGACTTGGCTTGTTAGGGGTATGAATACTCAATTACACATATTAATACTTGCTTAGTTACTCACATAAGAACAATTACTACTAGATACACTGAAACTCCAACTATGGAAATCCATTGAAATACGAATAATACTTTAATTTTCAATAAGCACATAATGAAATCAACTCTCAAATATTATTAATACACAATCACTAGTCCACCAATTTTATGAAATATATAAATACAAAAAAAACACCAATCCAGGAAGTAAAAGTCCAACTAAACACACTCTCTCGCACACTCAACGAAGACTTCATCACTCAGTTCACAACACGTGCAACACTTTGCATTCATAACAAGGGGATATAACAATCACACCAAAATATCAAACTAACATTCATTCT
The DNA here is from genome assembly GCF_947242115.1 of Biomphalaria glabrata. Lineage (NCBI taxonomy): Eukaryota > Metazoa > Mollusca > Gastropoda > Planorbidae > Biomphalaria > Biomphalaria glabrata. The sequence goes on from NC_074719.1 coordinate 10,885,954, forward strand.
CGCCATACCTCCCCCTGACATCCCCCCCTCTCACGATATGACTTATTAGATAACAGTCATTCAGAGTATATACATACATACTCACACTGTGTCATACACATACTTATATACATACATATATATATATACAAACATGTATATCTACACACAAATGTATATAATGTACATTTAAGTGAAATAGCCCCTATTGACCTAACAAAAGAAATATGTCCAGCTAAGGCTATCACCTATATGACACTATTTACAACAAAGAGAAAGAGAGAAACGAATAAATGAAAAGAAAAAAATATATGAAAAAAATTGTGGCATCGAGAGTAGAATTACAATTTGTATTAGGCCTAATCGTTCAAAGTTTGTATTTAATATGTAAAAAACACCAGAAGCAAAATAAAGGATCAACTCATGTCTATAGCAATAATATACAAAAATGAAACAATCTAACAGTTAAAGCTGCGTTTCTCATTGTATTGGAAACAAAAAAAGAATTCTAACAATTACAACTAATCATGTACAATTACTAGGATAGTCTTGACAGTATCAGCTAGTAAACAATGGTCTGTGGTCAAACTAGATTGTGAATCAACATGAGTATCAGAGGTATCTGTCTAGGTGTTGGACACTCACGCTACTGATGACGTAATGCCACTCTCTAGGTAACAGCTTTCTGACGAGGTACTTAACCGGATGAAAGATGCAGCCCACTTGGTGCAACACACAGCAAGCTATTTCGGGTGTTTAGATAATACAATAACTATTAATATTTGGTACAATAAAATACAAACACATGAACAGGACAGACAAGGCTGAATTTTTTCTAATGCCAAGTCGCACTCGGGAATTCAGGTGACCCTCGTGGACATCCCCCTTCTCATCGACAGGGAGAGGGGAAACACTACGTCAAGATTTCTTTTTTTCTTTTTCTTTGAGGTTTTAGGTACCCCCACCAACAACTTGATAAACTCCTTTTGTTAGGTTTAATCTCTTTAATGGTTTGTGTACTCTGTGAAATGGTCTCAGAACATAAATAATATTATTGTCAATAAACTGACAATCAATAAGTTCCTTATCAATAAGTTAGTAGTTAAGACATTTTCAATTACTTCTTCAATTTCTATCTTACTAATATCATAAACAGTATAATTACAATCATTTAGTTCCTTACTTGTTAAGACATTTTCAATTTCTTCCTTATCTTCTATCCCACTGATTTTATTAACAATATCCCGACAGCAGGGGCGGACTGGGTATCAAAATCGGCCCGGACCATTACCATATAAACCGGCCCACATGTTATATATTTTCGGTGTGGGGGGGATTTTTACCCAACTCCGCAATTTATATATATATATATAGTGATGGGCAAAAGTTAACTAAAAAGTTGCTAACTTTTAGTTTAACTAAAAAAAATTAGTTAAGGCCAAAGTTTAATTTAAAAAAAAAGGTTGAGTTAAAATCCTAGTTTAATTAATTTTTTTTTACTTACAAACTAAAAAGTTTAATTACAAATTTTACAAACTTTTTTAACATACATACCAATAAATATTTAGATCTATGTAATTTGGAGAATATATATAATGAATAATAGAGGGTGCACAGGTCACTAGAAAGCCTTTTGACCTTTACCCTATAATGGTCGCTATTCCCGCCAATTCAAGGTAGTTGAAAGGCGAGAAAAATAAACGTGTTCATTATATTTCTAGCAAGTTTCGCTGCTTGATAAATCCTGATAATTCCTTGCTTCTATAGATCTACATTTTGCTGCTTTTTATTAAACACCAATGTGTTCCTGTATAGCTGCAGGCAAATAATTGTGCTAAAAGAAATGTCCACTCTTTTTATTTTAAAACTTTTTACTAGAAATAGAATAGATAGATCTAGAGTGACGTCTAGACTAGTCTGTTAGTATTAGTTACTACTATTAGATCTATAGTCATAATAGTCTATATTTGTTTTAGTCTCTTAGTCTTAAGTAGAGTCTAACTCTTAGTAGTCTTAGTCTTAGATCTAGATGTAAATTTAAAATTATAAGTCAATAATATAGATCTATTAATTGAAATCTATATAATATTACTTTACTTTATTAGACAAGATCTATTAGTTAAGAGATTCTACTATTCTAGAATTAGATCTAGATATATTTAGATTACTTATTATACTAAGACCTAAGATGCATAGATGATAGATCTATAATGACTATAATACTAATAATAGTCGTCACTATACTAGATCTAATACTAAATTAACTAAATCTAGACTAGATCTACATCTACTTCTATTATAATTATACTTATACCTACTATCTAGATCTATTAGATCTAGTATTATTTATTATCTACTAGAGTATATAGAAATAATATAGATCTAAATACCCATATCTAGCTATAATCATAATTATAATAATCTAAAATCTCTAGATCTAGAGTTACTAAGATATCTACTTAACTCTATCTAGATTTTATATCTAGTAGTATTAGTAGTAACTAGTATTTCTTAGATTATTTTTAGATTAAAATATTAATTATTTGATCTAGGTCTGTAGCTTGATCTAATTCTAGATCCAGATTATATTTCTGATCATTTCGTTTGTAGAAGATATTAGATCCAGAATATTCTAGAATCTAGAAATAGTTAGAGAGTCAACATGCCGTTTTATCATTACTTCTAAAGGTAACTTCTAATATAACTTGGACAATTACTTCTAATTTCTTTCTATAATAGTATCATTCTAGTGATTCTATTAAGATCTACATCTATCCCATAAAGATATTTAAATCTTTTTTCAAGTGCACAAATAAATGTTTATTACATTTTGCTAAAGAGATTGGTTGTGCTTTATATTTTTCATGTTTGGCTGTTTCGTCCTTAAAAAAAGGTCAAAATAGTTAGTAAAAGTTTAACTAAAGTTTCTTAGTTTAGTTTAACTAATTTTTTCAATTTGTGATTAACTAAAAGTTTAATTACTTTTTTTTTAGTTCAAACTTAGTTTTAGTTTAACTAAAAAAAATTAGTTTAGTTCCCATCACTATATATATATATTAGTGTGTGTGTGTATGTAATTAATCTTCATTACATTCTGATCTTTCATTCTCTCAAACGTTTTTTCTACCCTAGAATTCTCTCTTCCTATAATTAGTGGAAAGACAGTACACACCGCGCCAAAGGGCAGCTAGGGAGTCCGGGGGAGCGCCGTGAGCTCCCCCAGTGGGGTCCGGGGCGAAGCTCCGGAACTGAGCATTATTTCCGTTATTTTAAGCTTTAAAAATGCATATTCTGAGGTATCTACAGTGCAATTAGCCTGCTACTCTTCGGCTTAAAAAATTCAAAAACCAAATCTGCTATTCAATGGAGTCCAGCGACTGGTAGAAAATGGTAAAATGCTTTAGTTTTTGTATTGGAGGGGGAAGGGAAACCACAAAAACCCTTTTGGCTACGCTCATGAAATTTGGTGACTGTAGTTTGCTTAAGTTGGCTGCACTGGGGCAGTAAGTAAAGTTTCCTCTTCAGACAATGAGGTCTGAGGCAAATGATGGTTTGAAGACCCTCCCCTCCCGGCTACGCCCATGTGTTATATTATAGGCGTAAGCCAAATTCTCTACAAAATATATAAATTTTGATAACGCATCGAAAACTGGATGTATGCATTCCTAGGATTACATAATGTATTCTATTTATTCATGTATGTAGTCTGAAATCTATAAACAATACAATAGCAGCCTAATGAGTTTGAAGCTTTTTGGTATTACTTATAGATTACAGACGTTTCTTCAAAAAATAAGATTGTTACGTCTTACGCATTTCATGTGTCAATCTAGTTATGCATGTTGATCTGTGACTTAAAATATGCTAAATCATTGGTTTTCCTGGCTGACTCAGGCAACCCATTCTATTAAAAGATAATAATAATAATAAGGCTTGTCTTCGAGTCCGAAGATTAATGAGGAATACAATATTTCCCTGGCTGCGCAGCCTCAGCTGTGACCTGCATATTTTGCCACATCCAGGGCAAGCATATCCATTGTCCGCAGGTGGTTGATTTAGATTTTCTTTTCGTCGTCTGCGTTTGTCCTCGGCAGCAGATTTTCTTTTGGTCTCAAATGTGTATCCCGCGGCCTTCGTGAGTGACCTCCAGCTATCTCGTTCTGAAGCCGCATGCAGCCAGGTGCTCTCTTCTATGTCAGCCAAGAAAAGTTGACGCCTAAGCTGGTCTTTGAAGCGTTTCCGTAGGGCGCCTCTGTTACGTCGACCACCGTTTAAAGCAGAACGGTTAGAGTGGCACTTACTTAATGTGATAAGCTCTTGCTTCCTTCTAGTACATTCTCCAAACACGATTTGTATCTGAATATACCATGACCCATTATTTCAAATTTAAATCTCCTTTCATTAAATATCAGATGTGACAGCGCTATATAAATTATTGTAATTATTGTAATAATTTTCATCATTAATGACTTCATACTAAGCATAAGTTTGCCATTAATTATAATAGTAAAAAAATTGATTTAGATCTAGATTTATTTTTTAATTAAATTATTTTTTTTTGTAAGCCTTAAGTGTAGTATTTTTAGATCTATGTTATTAAAAATAAACAAAAAGAAACTTACTTTTTCTTTTCAAATCGCAGAAAGTAGAGCTTTATACCCATATTGAGCTGTGAATAAGTTGTGTGGTTTGCAATTTCGAGGCTGTGTGTATGTGTTAAAGTTAATTTCTATTAAGTATTGTTTAAGAGCTAATTTTCTTTGTTGTTTATTTTTTTTAAATTTTTTTTGCTGCGTTATATCAAGGTTTTTTAAATTAACCTCTCTCATCCCTCTTTTTGGTTAAATTTCATTGGAACCATTAAAAGACGGGGAAGGGAAGGAGTAAAAAAATGGGAGTGCCATCAAAGGCCCATGCCGACCATCAAAATGATTAGGCCAAACACAACCTCGAAGACATCAAAGCAGTCCATGCCGCTCGTGCATAGCAGAAAGTACGCTCTAACGTTTTGCAAATAATAATACGTAACAGTGTATAGTGTGTTTTTTGTGTGTTGATATTCCTGTTGAATTTCAACAAATCCTTTATTTAACACACATAGTCAATTAGTAGTACTGTGTAACAATATCTTCATTGTTCTGCAGTTACCTATTATGGACATTTAATAGAAAGTTGTATCCTTATATATATATATATATATATATATATATATATATATTATAACAATTATATATATATTTTTTTATAAATGTGTAGCAAATTTTGTTTATTTTATTTTAAAAGTATAAGCATTACTTCAAAAAACCATTTTATGTTGAAATGTTGATTTTTGTTTTGACTACATGAATTTGTAGCAGTCTATTTGATCAAACTCAAAGTTTATTGAGAAGATTGACATCTATTCTCATAGTTACTTTTGTTTTTGTTTGATCAACTAACATCAGTCAAACCTGGGTATCATAACTGTCACGCCTTTATGACGTAAGATGTTTAAGCCTAGAATGTCGCCTTAGGATCACTTCTTGTTCTGAGTGCTTGAGACTGCCAGCGGGTCTTCTATTGGAAGTTTGAGTTGTACTTAATTGTGGCACTAAGTACACCATTCATCAGTCAACGTTTAGTATCTAATATATAACGCAGAATGTAAGGCGTATGTATGTATGTATGTCGAGCATCTAAACCGTTTGACCAATGTTGATAAAACTGGGCATTTTCAGCAACTTTCCGTCTCTCTCACCTGTTCCCGCTGTCAACAATGAGCGACAGTTTCAAATAACCCATGAGAAATGAATTATGGGATGTACTTTTGGTGACAAAGAGAAAAAAAAAACTACCTCGCTGTCATTTGTTATGGACGAGAAATGTTACATGGCAATCACACACACACACACACACACACAAATATTAATAAAGAATAATAGAAAGAGAAGTTTAGAAAGTAATAGGAAATGTAATGCACAACAAAGAGGCTTTTATTGAAAGTTGCAATGTTCAACAATGAGGCTTTTATTGAAAGTTGCAATGTTCAACAAAGAGGCTTTTATTAGAACAGGCAATGTACAATGAAGAAGCCTTTTACTACGGCATGCAATGTTGCCTAATGTAGGCCTACAACAAGGAGGCTTTCAGTAGGAAATGCAGTTTCCAACAAAGAGGCTTATATATAAGGACATGCAAGGTACAACAAAGGGCTTTAAGAACGTACCAAGACAATGGCTTTACATAAATACTGTCAGAACTATAAGAACGAGTTGACCAAATGGAAAGGTCAACAGTAAATGATTTACATATAAAAACAAATATTTTTTTTTTACTGAAATGTTTAAGGAGACCTTCACGACCTTAATCAAAATATTTCTCCACCTCAGAAATGCACCTCTTTTTATCTCTTTCTCTCTCTCTTTCCTCTCTTTCTTTTTTTACTCTCATTGTCCCTCTGTCTATTTTTATTTCTTTTTTTTTTTGTTCTCTCTTTCTCGCTTCAATACCAATATAATTTTATTTATATCTTTTTTGTCAGCTTTATTATTCCCAGCAGCCCTCTCAGTGACACGTGATAGGTCAGTGATGCCCAAAGTACGGCCCGCGGGCCAGTTCCGGCCCACGACGTGATTCCATCCGGCCCGCCGAAATGTCGGCACAAAGTGTAGAAAATCCCCCCTTCCCCCCCCCCCCCCAAAAAAAAAAAAAAAAAAATTAGAAGGTGCAAAAATGTATCTGTACTTACGTTAGGGGCTTAGAGCCCTCAATTTTTCTCCTGATTGATTGGTACCATGACATTTAGCATTTGTGCGTTTATAAAATAGGTATCTGAGTGTAGAATGTACGTTTTCAACCAAGAAAAGTGTTTTCGTTTGTTTTCATTACATCGCCACATCATTGCTTTATATCGCTCTTCGTTCATTTTTTTTCTTATGGTATACTATTACTTCAAGAAAGGGACTGGGATCTTAACAGTCAAAGTGCAAACCAAGCGCAGATTACTCCAATTAACGTTTAGTGTGATAACTCTAACAGTTAATATGTAATACAAATAATTAACATTTTAATTAACATAAAAATACATTACATACCAGTTAATTTTATTTTGATCCTGAGACTGAAATTTCATCTGACTATAAAAAAACAACATTAACATCTGTATGTACCCACAGATCCAGTCTAGCTCGATGGGAAGCAAGCTGCTTTAATTTATGGTCGACACCGTTATCGTAAGGAGCACTGACTGTCGCAATGTTCCCATAAAGATTAGTGATACGAGCTCATAATTTTATCTCAAAAGCTTTGTTATTTGCATCTTTATACTCTGGATTTCGGGGTGCAAACTGAAAGAGTCTTTAACTCCAATACATTTAAATCAATGCCAAATCAGTTACAGGCTCAACAAGTGCATGCTCATGCAGTTTACAGAAATATGAAAGTGTTGGTATACATTGTCACTGAGACGCATGACTCGTAATTAAAGGGACATCATTCTTGTTTTAATATTACCAAACAACATGAGACATGCTCATAAGACAAAATTTGAAAATTGGGGCTTTGCTGTTTACAGAGTACGGAGGGTTATCAGAGGGCGCTTTGATTAGTTAGTGTAAGATCATGATTGAAGGTGAACATGGTATATTTTGAGAAGAGGTTGTATTTGAATGTGTAAGTATAGTGAAAGTCAAGTTAGAATCTCTTCATATTGTGCAGAGGACCACAGGATGCAAAACAGTTAACAACTTGATAGAAAATCAATATAACTCCAAGGAGAGAACAAATAGTGCTTTTTAGAAACCTCGAAAAGCTTTAGGCACTTACTGACAATTTTAACTTTCAGGTGTTGATGAGCATTAAATTGTACCATTTGTTTTTGTAAATAGCTTAGCTAAAATTCAGAGGGTCATTAGGGTCGATGTTACCCAATACGACCCGCACCCCCTCATTCACCTAGTTACGCCTCAGCATTTTATTTTATTTTTCCCATTATATAAATTTACTTTACAAAAATCCAATGAGAATAAAACCAATATATTACGAGATATCACGAGATATTGTAAAATAAATGGCTTTCGTTCATTTGGCACATTGTATCAGCCGAGTTCCTGCAATGGTGGGAAGCGTGGTCGAGAGGCTAAGTGCGCTTGAACTTGGCTTGTCTCGGCTACCTAGAAAGGGGCTCGAGGTTCGACACCCGACTCGGGCAGAGTTGCGTTTACTGAGCACCTAAAGGCAGCACGGAAAACCAACTCCTAGATACCCCCTCACCCCCACCGGTCCACAAATGAGATTGGACCAAAGCGCTCTGAGTATGCTATAAGCATGAAAGTAGCTCTATATAAAAGCTATAATAATAATAATAATTTTAAAAAAATGCTACCGATCAGAAACTTAAATATTTATATAGAGCTCTAATTTATGTCAAAACATAAAGAATGTTCTTGTCTCCCAAGATTAATGAGGAGTGCTGTGTCAAGTGACTACGTCGTCCTAGCTGTGGTTAACATATTTAGCCACATTTAACTCAGACAAAACCGTTGTCTGACGGCGTTAAACTTACGTTCTCTGTTTGCCGTCTAGTCTGTCTACGGTAATGGCTGTCGTTTTTTGGTCTCAAATATGTCTGATGCGGACTTACTAAATTAGGTGCCGTTTAACTCCCTACTTGTCTAATCATAGCACATAATGATTAAACAACAGACAATAAGTCTATACAACATGATGTTATTGACAATTTCACATGCTATTTCATTACCTACCTTTGCGAGTGTGTGTAAGCCATGTAGTAAATCGCCCGACAGGTAATATTTCTTAATGGTTTGGGTTGCCCCTTGTTGAGATACGCCGACTATGTCACATGGGTGTGTCTCTTGCTTTCGCACAATCGGTTGCCGTGATTAATGGGACACAATCCACAGCAGGGCCGGTCTTAGGCCACTGCAATCTATGCCACCCGCACTTTATGGGCCCCGCGATAATTCTATGTGTAAATTATTAAATTAAACCATTATAACTCCGGGAAATCTCATGAAATTGCAAAATATACGAAAAAGTCCAAAACTCTCTTAAAATTATTATAATCTCCTGAAAAGTCATAAAAGTCTCCTGAAATATAGACAAAATTGCCATTTTGTGGGGTCATTTGTATTAATTGAGTCTTCCAGCTTGGTGCGGTAGTTTCTCCTCCCTTCCTCAAGAACGACGTTGAGATTTCGTTGAGCACTTTTCCTTGTCTGTCCATCGCCACTCATAAATGCTCTTTTCTTTTTGATTATTTCCCGTTTTATTTTTGCAGTGACCCATGGTTTATTGTTGGGGTATATCTTGATGCTCTTAGTACTGACACACATGTTTTCACAGAATTTGATGTAATTTGTCACTGCGTCGACCCATTCTTCCAGATTTGAAGTGGTCTCTTTAAACAAATTCCAGTCAGTGCAGTCTAGACATCCCTGTAGTTTGAGAATATTGTCTTGAGTCCATTCTTGTACGTTTTTTTGAATGATTTTTCCTTCTTTAAGTTTCGTGCGGTAAGTAGGCAGCAGTTGTACTGTTTTGTGGTCCAATGATCCTAGTGGTGGCTTTTCACGAGATGTGAATGTTCCTTTGATGTTACAATAACATAAGTCCAGAGTTCTGTTCTCTCTTGTCGAACATGAGATGTGTTGATAAAAGGTGGGTAGGTCAACCTTCAAGGTGCATTTATTAAAATCACCCAGTATAACTACAGGTGCGTCCGGTGACCTTGTCTGAAACTCATGCACTACGTCAGCGATGATTGCATCTTCAACTTCCGTTTTGGCTGTAGGCGGAACCTAAACCAGGACTATGTAAATAACACCAAAGTATCGTGGCAAATAAAAAGGTCTCAATGAAAGCGCCAGTAGTTCTAGATCCGGACAGCACATTCTCTTTTTAACCGTGTAGTTGGTACAGTATTTGAGGTTGATGTACACACATAGCCCCCCCCCCCCACACACATCTTTCTTCTTCTTAGACTCAGCCGTTCTGTCAGATCTCACGCAAGAGAGGTTGTCGTTGTCATCCTCCTCTAACCATGTCTCAGTAAAAGCCAATAGACAACTTTCCCTAAATACGTGGTCGTAGCGTACATGGGCACGTATCTCATCCACTTTGTTTCTAATTGAGCGGACGTTAGCTAGAATAATCGTAGGATGTGGTGGGCGAAAACCTCTTCGCCTCAGCCTTTGCCGTAGTCCTCCTTTTTTCCCTCTTTTCCTTGTACTAATAGAGGAAGGGTAGAGACAATTCATATGTGCATAACATGGTGGAAGAGGCTTCCTCTTTAAACGAAGTTCGAGGAGTTGGTCTCTACTATAATGAATAGATCTAGTACTAGTTCGGCCGCCATCTTGGCTCGCCATTTTTCTTCTTTTATTTCTAACCAAATAACCAAAGTTGAACAAATCTAGATCTAGTAAAACGTTTAATGTAAATACTCATTGTGGAGCCCACCTTGAAAACAGAAGTCTTCATCTGCATAACTGATTACAAAAGAACATTCAATATACATCCATCAAAGAAATAATAATGAATAATGAAAGCACAAATTGCATGTCGCCACACTGCAGCGCCTCAAGCTAATCGAGAATTACTTGAGTTCCATGTTTCTCGAAGAGCATTTTTGCTATTGAGCCTGACCTATGTAGGTAACTGAATTTTGATGATATTGGCCTCAGCGTAAACTTGGATACGAAGAAAAGTAGGCGAGTAGGGAATAAGGCAACCGGGGGCCCTCGTCAGAGCTTGAGGAGTTGGATAACTTCACATATCTAGTTGTCATAACTACACACTCATAAAACTAAACAGTTGAGCTACACTAGGCAGTAGCACAAGTTAACCAAAAAGTCAGAAACTTTTAGATTAACTTGAAACATTTTATTAAGGCCAAAGTTTAATTAGAAAATTTTTGTGTATCTACTACCGTAGTTTAATTTTTCTTTTAATTTACAAATTTAAAAGTTCAATTAAAATGTGTAAAACTTTTCAACATATGCTAGCGGTTAAAACGCACATACCTGTCTTCTGGTCGTGTTCATGATATTGACTAAAAACAGAAAAAATGCTATTAACAATTTTTGAGTCACAGTCCGCATTGAAGACCGATTGGTCAAGTATGATGGACGTAGAAGATATGGAGCCGATATATATGCACATGATCGTAGCAACATTATAAATGTTAAATATTTTTTTCTGCCTAAAGCTTCTATGCAATATTATGAATGTTGTTCAGAATTTTTTAAAAGTCATTTGATGGTATTTAATTTCTGTTAGTTTATAGTGGGAATCTAATAAGCTAGTTTTTTTTTTTAATTTATTTATTTTAATCCATTCATTGGCAATAATAATTTATTAACTGCTGGAACATCAAGTACACTCTTTTTATAGCTAAAACCTTAGATGAAGCCGAAGCATTTAATAGTCTTTATTAGACCTATTGTTGAGATCTAGGTCTAAATCTTAAGTTAGGCCTATGTAGATAAGAGCATTAGGATAACCAGCTATAGAAAAATTTAATTAATCCACATCCCTGCCCAAAAAGCAATTGACTGTCTGTCCGACTGGTTTTAACAGCCTGGTTAGATAGACGTACACACGTAGGCTTATAGTGTACTGTAGTGTATAGTCCATGATGACAACACCCCCTGTGTTGTTTTCCTTCCGCGTTATGTAATAGTTTATGTTGCGTGGTTAGACAAGAAAATAACACATTGGCATGGTTATCAATCTTATCTTCTTATACTACGGACGTTACTTCAAAAAAAGAAGATAATTACGTCCTACGCATTTCATGTGTCAATCTCGTCATACATGCTAATCAATGACTTAAATTCTGCTATTGTCAAGCATATGTACGTAGATCTACCTTTACACTTAAATAGCCTAGTTACACTTGTCCAATGGTTCAACTCAAGCAATTTCGTTTTTATTTCTTTAGTTAAGATCTAAATGTGAAATTCTAGATGCATTTCTTTTATGAGTTTTTAAACTATACCAGTACTGTAAGATTTTATAATAATAATTTAAAAAATATAAGTGCCCTTCTGTTTCAAAGAATTTAATTCATGGCAAAAATACAAGCACACGACACATATTTATTTAGATATATTTTTTTTTTCTCTAATTTTATGAAGAAATATTCTCCTTAACTGACTTAATTATGGAGAAAGATTTCAACAATGTCGGATGATTAGCTAGGTCTAGATCAAATATCCCTTCCCCTTCCCACCCCCCTTAAAAAGTTATGAAAAGTTGTTAAAGTGTAACTAACTTTTATTTAGTTTAGTTTAATTGTCTTTTGTTATTGGTAAAAAAAACTTTTAGTTGAACTACTTTAAATGTTTCAATTTAGTTTAGTTCCCATCACTACTAGTTATTGTTTCTATTTCATGTTTGTGTTCACTAAGCTTGAGACGGCAGTCTAAGTCACCTTTCACCTTGCGCATTGATACAGGTGTTAGAATGAAAAATGGATAAAGTAGTTGTTATAACAATAATAGTAGTGGATAGAGCTAGTGACAAGTGAATGAAACATGTGTTTGTAAGCTGTTTTGAGTCAGATGTGTTAGATGTTGTGTTTATAAGCTGTTTTGAGTCAGATGTGTTAGATGTTGTGTTTGTAAGCTGTTTTGAGTCAGATGTGTTAGATGTTGTGTTTGTAAGCTGTTTTGAGTCAGATGTGTCAGATGTTGTGTTTGTAAGCTGTTTTGAGTCAGATGTGTTAGATGTTGTGGTTGTAAGCTGTTTTGAGTCAGATGTGTCAGATGTTGTGGTTGTAAGCTGTTTTGAGTCAGATGTGTTAGATGTTGTGGTTGTAAGCTGTTTTGAGTCAGATGTGTCAGATGTTGTGTTTGTAAGCTGTTTTGAGTCAGATGTGTTAGATGTTGTGGTTGTAAGCTGTTTTGAGTCAGATGTGTCAGATGTTGTGGTTGTAAGCTGTTTTGAGTCAGATGTGTTAGATGTTGTGGTTGTAAGCTGTTTTGAGTCAGATGTGTCAGATGTTGTGTTTGTAAGCTGTTTTGAGTCAGATGTGTTAGATGTTGTGGTTGTAAGCTGTTTTGAGTCAGATGTGTCAGATGTTGTGGTTGTAAGCTGTTTTGAGTCAGATGTGTTAGATGTTGTGGTTGTAAGCTGTTTTGAGTCAGATGTGTCAGAGGTTGTGTTTGTAAGCTGTTTTGACTTTGACTCAGATCTTTTAGATTGTTAGTTGTACGATTTGATCTTTATCCTGTACACTGTCGTTACAGTTATAGTCAACAAATGAACAAATATGATTCATTTATAATGATAACTTAGCCTCTCGAGTTGAAAGTTCATACGTAGACTATACTGATAGTCAATACATTGTTTTACAAGTGCCTTGTGTTCAATTTACTTGATTCAAGGGAACTAAATAGAGTTCCTTACAACATAGTATCAATACTATCCATTTATATGACAAAGTAAGATCAAAATGTTAAGTTTACTATATTTTTAGATAATAAAGTAGGTATATAATTAAAGCAAAATTTTTTTTTTTTTAAATCCTTTACTAAAAAAAACAAACAAAGCTTATTTAAGATCAAGAACTCCGCCTTTACAACTATATCTATCAATAATGTAGAGTTATGTCCCTTCTTCGATAACAAACAATGCATTTAAACACCAATAATTAATTATCTTATTTTATCTTATAAAATACAGACGTTACAAATTTAAATTTGTGACATATCTAATTGCTTCCTGTTTTGCCAGGTATACTAAATAATTGTTAAAAATTTGATTTTGATCGAAGAATGCACGTGGAAGAAATAGCAATTTCAAATTTAGCAGTATCTGTGAATACTGAAGGATTAATTTCCCTTGTTGGTATCAAACAAAATAATTAATTACCTGTAATTAACTAACTAACTGGTTATACTTTTTTTAAATGTCATGTCTTGTCTATGCAAATAAATAATTGTGCAAAATTTCAAATTGATCCGAGAATGGGTGTAGGAAAAATAACATGTACACACTTTTTACCAGTCAGACGGACAGATTAGTTGGTTGATACACGACTTAAACAAAAATATGGCTTGATTTGAAATAAATGTAACAGTATGGTGAGAAAGAATATAATCTTTTGCCTTTTGTCTCCCTTTTTTCAGCCCCTCCCCTCTTTCTTACACACACACACAGACACACACACACACGCACATACTCACATACACACACGCCTAGTCACGTTTAATACGAAAAACAAAAACAGGATCAACTCTCTGTACATTTTTCCCCTGTACTTTTTTACAATTCAACTCGTAACTTCGTGAAAATGTCCGGGAACCATCTGGGTGGAACCTAGACACGCATCTCGAAAACGACTCTAATGATTTTCCTAGAAAAAGGTAGGAAAAGAATTAGCAGCGCGCTGGCCAAAACTCTCGTTAGACCGTTAGAATTTAAAAAAATTGGAAATAAAAAAGAAATTTGTTTAAATTTGGCTAGAGAACGAAACAATATTTACCTTGAACGGACCAAACGTCTTCGGGTATTTGTATTCCTTGAAGAGTTGAATAAATTAATGTTCAGCAAAATTGTCTTAGGACGAGGCACGAACTTGGGGTAATGGCCTAGCTGGGAATTTGCCATCTTTTGGGGGCCCGGGGCTTGACGGGGGATTTTCAAATTCTCGCCCCCCCCCCTCCACCCCTAGCTACGCCACTGACTGGGGCGGTGGGGGAGCCCCGCAGTTTGAGAAAGTAATTTAAATCAGTAAAGATGAAGAACAAGAGTAAACAAAAGATTTCATAATTTTATCGTTGGAATGAGCCTTGTAGTTTATAGACCAAAGCAGCCCAGCGAGTGATTGTAACTTTGTTAGGTGATAAAGATCAAATGACAGAATGCATGTTTTTTTTTTTTGTTGTTTTTTTTTTTTTGGCTTGATAGAAAGTTAAATTATAAATTGATAAAAGGTTGATTTTGTGACTAGATAGAGAATACATTACAAAAATTATTTACAAGACTGTATAGGTCCTCATCAAATAACAGAAAGCTGTTTTTATTGCTAGGAATGGTGTAAATTAATCAAATAAAAGAAAGCTGTTTTGATGTTACTTACAAAATAGATTTATTAAAGGAGAGAAAGCACATTGTGTGTGTTTGAATTCATTCCGTTTGAGATTAAAGCCCATGTGGCTTGTATGTCGAGGGCTGGAAAAGGGACAAGCAAAGGAAACCGAGAACTATGAACAATTCTGAACAAAGTTCTTTCATTTGTTGTTGTGATACCATAAAATTAGTTGTTTTTTTTATGCAATATATCTTTTGGAAAGTGAAAAAAAAAATATGACTTAGAATAAAGAGTTGTAATACTAACGTTCCTTTGACTCTTTCAGCCTGTATACAACACTGACCAAAAAATACTTAGAATAATTACCTGCAGTGCAAGATAGGGCATTTAAAAGGTTTGCCAATATGCTTAAAATTTTTGAACATTCCAATTTTGCAATGCGCATGTCCTGATGACAAGAACAATTCCTTGACTTACCTTGCAGCGGTATTCAGTAAACACATTTCATTTCTGAGTCCATTCGCCTGAGCAAAACATTCAGAGTACTACGTACAAAGATGTTGCTATCCTCTGCAGTGGTTTAAGAAAACATATCCTTGATCTGACCAAACCTGGAACAAAAAATAATAAACACGCTCTAGATCTACGTCTTAGGTTAGAGTTCACATGCCATGTCTTAGTTTACAGCAAGTTACGTTTACGACAGAGCCTCGAAGTCAGTCTACTACTGGCCACTAGAGAAGTTGATGAAGAGTCAGAAGACATGACAATGAGTACCCCCCCCCCCCCCACCTCCACCCCATTCTATTCGTATACCTGTTACACCTGTCAGTCAAACTAAGAGAAAGTTTAAGAGCTGACAGCTTCGTTGATAATAAAATTTGTGAACCACAGTATTTTTAGAAAGAATATATTCTAACGTCTAGGAGAGTGAGTCACTGGCCAGTACCATATCATGTAGACTATTTGAAAATATCTTTCTTTTCCGAAAAAAAGCATAACAGCATGCACAAGTTTTGAGTCATACATTTATTGTGCATGTCTAGACCTGAGATAATCAGTGTGTCAATGTGTGATACACTGTGGTTATTCAAAGCTGGTAAATAGTATTTGGACTCAGATGCTAACCAGCATTAATGGTTACCTGACATTGGTTGGGGAAAAGTAAAGGCGGTTGGTCGTTGTGTTGGCCACATAACACTCTCGTTAACCGTAGGCCACAGAGACAGATGGCCTTTATATCATCAGCCCTATAGAGCATATGAGTATGCCTGGACTGACGTTATTGAACCTATTTTACTTGTTTACTTTAAATGCAGTGTATTTATAATGTCAATTCTTTAATAATACATAAGAGATAGGTTGTATATAACAGAGATAGGTTGTATATAACAGAGATAGGTTGTACATAACAGAGATAGGTTGTACATAACAGAGATAGGTTGTATATAACAGAGATAGGTTGTACATAACAGAGATAGGTTGTACATAACAGAGATAGGTTGTACATAACAGAGATAGGTTGTACATAACAGAGATAGGTTGTATATAACAGAGATAGGTTGTACATAACAGAGATAGGTTGTACATAACAGAGATAGGTTGTATATAACAGAAATAGGTTGTATATAACAGAGATAGGTTGTACATAACAGAGATAGGTTGTATATAACAGAAATAGGTTGTATATAACAGAGATAGGTTGTACATAACAAAGATAGGTTGTACATAACAGAGATAGGTTGTACATAACAGAGATAGGTTGTATATAACAGAGATAGGTTGTACATAACAGAGATAGGTTGTACATAACAGAGATAGGTTGTACATAAGAGATAGGTTGTACATAACAGAGATAGGTTGTACATAACAGAGATAGGTTGTATATAGCAGAGATAGGTTGTATATAACAGAGATAGGTTGTATATAACAGAGATAGGTTGTACATAACAGAGATAGGTTGTACATAACAGAGATAGGTTGTATATAACAGAGATAGGTTGTATATAACAGAGATAGGTTGCATATAACAGAGATAGTTTGTACATAACAGAGATAGGTTGTATATAACAGAGATAGGTTGTACATAACAGAGATAGGTTGTACATAACAGAGATAGGTTGTATATAACAGAAATAGGTTGTATATAACAGAGATAGGTTGTACATAACAAAGATAGGTTGTACATAACAGAGATAGGTTGTACATAACAGAGATAGGTTGTACATAACAGAGATAGGTTGTACATAACAGAGATAGGTTGTACATAAGAGATAGGTTGTACATAACAGAGATAGGTTGTACATAACAGAGATAGGTTGTATATAGCAGAGATAGGTTGTATATAACAGAGATAGGTTGTATATAACAGAGATAGGTTGTATATAACAGAGATAGGTTGTACATAACAGAGATAGGTTGTATATAACAGAGATAGGTTGTATATAACAGAGATAGGTTGCATATAACAGAGATAGTATGTACATAACAGAGATAGGTTGTACATAACAGAGATAGGTTGTACATAACAGAGATAGGTTGTATATAACAGAGATAGGTTGTATATAACAGATAGGTTGCATATAACAGATAGGTTGTACATAACAGAGATAGGTTGTATATAACAGAGATAGGTTGTATATAACAGAGATAGGTTGTACATAACAGAGATAGGTTGTATATAACAGAGATAGGTTGTATATAACAGAGATAGGTTGTATATAACAGAGATAGGTTGTACATAACAGAGATAGGTTGTACATAACAGAGATAGGTTGTACATAACAGAGATAGGTTGTACATAACAGAGATAGGTTGTATATAACAGAGATAGGTTGTATATAACAGAGATAGGTTGTATATAACAGAGATAGGTTGTATATAACAGAGATAGGTTGTATATAACAGAGATAGGTTGTATATAACAGAGATAGGTTGTACATAACAGAGATAGGTTGTATATAACAGAGATAGGTTGTATATAACAGATAGGTTGCATATAACAGAGATAGGTTGTACATAACAGAGATAGGTTGTACATAACAGAGATAGGTTGTACATAACAGAGATAGGTTGTATATAACAGAGATAGGTTGTATATAACAGAGATAGGTTGTACATAACAGAGATAGGTTGTACATAACAGAGATAGGTTGTACATAACAGAGATAGGTTGTACATAACAGAGATAGGTTGTATATAACAGAGATAGGTTGTACATAACAGAGATAGGTTGTATATAACAGAGATAGGTTGTACATAACAGAGATAGGTTGTATCTAACTGAATTATTAGTTTCAGACGCTCTTTCAGGATTATTACGTCATCAGCCGAACCGCCTGCAGACCGGAACGCATACCACGTGACCAGGCTGTCATCTTATTTGTGCACAACGAACAACGATTTTACGCTAATAAAATAAATTGTGTGCAACTATATGGAACCCAACGTAAACAGACTGTACCAATGTGGACATTATCTGAACCAGACGAAAGCAAATCCGAGATCAATTCAACATTTTTTTTTAAATACTAAAATTGATTTTTTCGAAGTTATCAGAAAATATAAGATGGAATACGAACCAAGAAATAACAACCTAGCTTATGCTGGCACATGCTTTGGGAACCGCTGTAATACGCATAGGGTGCACCTGGGCGTAACCAATGGTTTCTTGAAAACGGAGGCCTGGTATCTATCCCATAGTCATTAAAAGAAAGATTAAATGTGCGATGGACTTATAAGAAATCAATAAACTGAAAAAAAAATTGAAGTTAAAAAAATTACATTTTCTAACAAAGCAACCCGAGGAAGGCATTTATCGCTTATCCCTATACTTTTGACTTCTAATTACATGCTGTGATATCGATTACGGTACCTTGTGGTATAACACAAAAGAGATTACCTTGAGGATATTAAGTACCTTGTTCCCTAACCAGTTGTACAGGCCTCACCTACATTTTGAATCACAATTTTGTTATTGTTTCATACACACGTAGGAAAAAAAAAAAGAAAACAGACTTGAGAAACTGACAGTGTAGGGCGGGGCACAATGTGGTCTATGTAATTATAACAGGAGAATTTGCAGCAGACGTGAACCTTGCACGCTCCGATACGCGAAAGGGAAGGGAGATAAGAAGCAAAAAAAATCAAGTTTTGTCTGCATATTGTTCTTCGTTGTTAGACAAATCCTACACGGGTTTTCTTGACCAAACTTCTGTCACCTCACTCTGTCCTGGTACAAACTGCGTACACGTTAGTTCTCTCAATTCCTAGTCTAAGATCAAGTTGAAACTTTGCACAATATTTTATCGTCCCTAACAAAACAAGAATCAAGTTAAAAATTAACCAAATAATTAATTATTAGTGGTAATTAATTAATTTTGTTTGATATAGAAAAAGGAAAAACTTATAGTATTAAGAGATATTGAAGTAAATATGCAGTTCTTTCCCTTATATAAGTTTTTTAAAAGTATTATTTAAATATTTTTCTTGTTTTTTTTTTTTTATGTGTAAGATATTTGACAAATCCATTCTAGGACTGGCTGCACTCTGTTCTACGAATAAGCTAAATGTTAATCTTACACATTGCTCTAGAATAATTCTTAAATCATCATAAATAAGATTCAAAGTTATGATAATCCCGAACTGTTGAATATATCCCTAGAGCACTGAGCTATATATCGTAGACCAGAGTAACATGTAAGAACGACATGATCTACGTTTGTTTGTTATGAAGCACTGAGCGTGAGTGGTCAAGTCCAAACGGCCTGCTTAGAGAGCCAGCCAACATTGAGCACAACTTAGACCCCACAGTAAAGGTCACTTTTGAAACCAACATTTCAACAACTTTTGAAACCAACATTTCAACAACTTTTGAAACCAACATTTCAGCAACTTTTGAGACCAACATTTCAACAACTTTTGAGACCAACATTTCAACAACTTTTGAAACCAACATTTCAACAGCTTTTGAGACCAACATTTCAACAACTTTTGAGACCAACATTTCAACAACTTTTGAGACCAACATTTCAACAACTTTTGAAACCAACATTTCAACAGCTTTTGAGACCAACATTTCAACAACTTTTGAGACCAACATTTCAACAGCTTTTGAGACCAACATTTCAGCAACTTTTGAGACCAACATTTCAGCAACTTTTGAAACCAACATTTCAGCAACTTTTGAGACCAACATTTCAACAGCTTTTGAGACCAACATTTCAACAGCTTTTGAGACCAACATTTCAACAGCTTTTGAAACCAACATTTCAACAACTTTTGAAACCAACATTTCAACAACTTTTGAAACCAACATTTCAACAGCTTTTGAGACCAACATTTCAACAGCTTTTGAGACCAACATTTCAACAACTTTTGAGACCAACATTTCAACAACTTTTGAAACCAACATTTCAACAACTTCTGAAACCAACATTTCAGCAACTTTTGAGACCAACATTTCAACAGCTTTTGAGACCAACATTTCAACAACTTTTGAGACCAACATTTCAACAACTTTTGAAACCAACATTTCAACAACTTTTGAAACCAACATTTCAACAGCTTTTGAGACCAACATTTCAACAGCTTTTGAGACCAACATTTCAACAACTTTTGAGACCAACATTTCAACAACTTTTGAAACCAACATTTCAACAACTTCTGAAACCAACATTTCAGCAACTTTTGAGACCAACATTTCAACAGCTTTTGAGACCAACATTTCAACAACTTTTGAAACCAACATTTCAACAACTTTTGAAACCAACATTTCAACAACTTTTGAGACCAACATTTCAACAACTTTTGAAACCAACATTTCAACAACTTTTGAGACCAACATTTCAACAACTTTTGAAACCAACATTTCAACAACTTTTGAAACCAACATTTCAACAACTTTTGAAACCAACATTTCAACAGCTTTTGAAACCAACATTTCAACAACTTTTGAAACCAACATTTCAACAACTTCTGAAACCAACATTTCAACAACTTTTGAAACCAACATTTCAACAACTTTTGAGACCAACATTTCAACAACTTTTGAGACCACCCTTTGACGACCGCAAAACCAACTTGAGTCTACCATTGAGAGTATCGCTGTGAACGCATATTGAAGACACAATTGAGTCCATTGTTCAGACTAAAATTTAAACCACTTTGACTGACTCTGAGACCATCTTCGGCAATTATCATTGGTATAGGTTAAAGTACCGATTACAGAGTTCCCACGCTTGTAGCAATTGTGTCGTTCCTTTCTATCGATAAGTGAATTTCAGTTAAGTAGGTAAACTATACTCGTTTAATAGTCATATCTTCAACCTTTTAAAACCTTCCATACTGTCATAAATAACATTTTTCATTCCCTGGTTAACTTTTAAAACAGTTTAATGTAACCTTAAAATAGTTTAGCTAGAATGTCATTAAAATGTTTTCTCTCTTTAAATATAGTTTTTAATGTATTCCTATTTTTTAAAGGTGCGTGCTGGCTGTGCAACATGCTTCCAAACCATGTAAAGACTAGGATAAGGAGTTTCGGGATTTTTGGGGTCGCCCCTGAGTCCAACCTTTTCTTATGGGTACCTGACATTAGTTGGGGGAGAAAATGCGGTTGCTGGTTAAGCTGAGTACACGACATCTTCGTCAACCGTGGGTCATAGTTGTCGTCCGCATCTAGAGTTGCTTCTTGCTTGATGTTTTCTTTTATGCACCTTAATGGTTTGTGTGGAGGCGCGGTGGCTGAGCGGAAAAGCTCTTGGCTTCCGAACCGAAGACCGGGGTTCGAATCCTGGTGAGGACTGGGATTTTTACTTTCGGGATATTCGGGCGCCTCTGAGTCCACCCAGTTCTAATGGGTACCTGACATTAGTTAGGGAAAAGTAAAGGCGATTGGTCGTTGTGCTGTCTACATGACCTCTCGTTATCTCTAGGCCACAGAAACAGATGACCGTTACATGATCTGCCCTATAGACCACAAGGTCTGAAAGGGAACTTTACTTACTTAATGGTTTGTGCGCTAGTTCATAAGGACGCGCTATGTTGATGTCATAGCTCTGTTTGTTTTTGTTGGTTAGCAGTCGCTCTGTTGTTGTTTTCTTCTTCCCCAGTGATGGGTAAATTAGTTTATTTTGCTTTATTTTTAGCGATGTAGTTTTAAAATCGTTAGTAATATAGTATTGTGAATGGCGGTCTCAAGGAATGCGTATTTTTCTTGTTTAGGGACGCAGGATTGAGACTCTGTTGTAGACAAGCCTTTTTTGTGTTGGTACGGTCCCTACATCCATGGCATTGGGTTTTGGGCTTCGCGTGCCCTGAACAAATTGTGGCACCGAGCTTAAGGTGTGCTATATCTATTTTAAATAATTTGATTTTGTGTACTTGCTTTTGTGACTACCATAGAGACTTCATCATTTATATTATAATACTTCATTTGTTCATTAAATTGCTACTTAAGCTCTTGTTGTTTACTAATATAAGTTAACGTATCGTTATTATTAAATATTCTTCGTGTTGAACCGTTGTTGTTATTCACTAACTGTTCAGTTGAATGACATTTATTCGATGTTTAGCAAGTCATAGTTTTATATGCTAGTACTCTCTGTTTTGGTTTATACTGTTGAGGTGGGGGGGGGGGGAAACCCGGGAAATCCATGCAAGTATATCTTGTAAATGGTAACCCCATACTGACAATAGTAACATATGAGGTTTACATCACCATCACAGTGTTTCCCAAACTGTGTTCCGAGGAACCCTAGTGTTCCACGAGGTATGAATAGGTGTTCCAAAATTTACTGAAATATTTAACTAGAAGGCCACACATGAAATAACCTCTCTTAAACAAATATAATCAAAGTGTTCCGATAAATACTCAGAAATGTACGAAGTGTTCCTTTATGGAAAAAGTTTGGGAACCACTGGTCTATCCTGTAGATCTCAAGGTCTGAAAGGGAACTTCTTACTTATGTTCCTTTTTTTAATTAACCAGAGACCAATAGTAGCAGGCCCCCTTGTCCGTAGGTCAACCATGATCATTGAACCAGACATTTTTTTGTACAATTATTTATTTTACCTGACAAGACAAGAATCAATAAAAGAAATTAGCCAATATGTTAATGAAGTATTGTTTTTTTTTTGTATATCGAACAAGGGAAAGAAATTGTACTTGACCTATAAGGTGTTTATATATTGAATTAGTCCTCTTTATACGTTGTAGAGAGAAAAAATTGAAACTAACAATAGAAGCTATAAAACTCTATTTTCAAAATCACTGGCACGGTCTTTAGTGCGTTCGAATTCAGGTCGTTCAATTTTTTGTTTGTATAAATGCATTTAAAAAGCGATCACCCAGATGCCCATTTCCAACAGGTCCTGACAAGTGATAGGATCATAGCGATATGAGAAAGTTAAAAGCATGGGATTTCGCTTGATAAAAGCAATTGGTAAAAATATTTGTAACCGCACAGATTTATTATTTTTAGACAAGGTCTTACAAATTTAATTACACGACTGATTCGAACTAATTGACACAACTACAATTAATATAAGCTTTGTTTTTGTTTGTTTTTTTTTAACTATTTTTAATGTTTTTCTTGTTTTATTATTATTTTATAACTGCAGAATTAGAGTTTTTCTATTCTCTGGGACTGAAGGAGTCCTAGTCTTTAGAAGACATTTAGAGAGGGGGAAAAAAGGGGAAGAATTTTTTGTTATTAAATGCGCTATGTATGTTTTCTTTATTCTGCGTCCCCCATTCATCAAGATCTACTTGGGTAATCTGTCCGTGTCTTAAGCGCACCCACATTTGAATACACCTCTCTCTCTCCCACACACACACACACAGACATCACACTCAATGCCTTTGTGAATGTATCAAGGGGACCGAAGCCTCAACCATTGTAAACACAAAAAAAATAAATACAATGATTGAAGATGCCATACAAAGTGTCCGTCCAACAAATGAGAGAAGAACAGTGTAGAAAGAACGCCCCCTCACCCCTGTCCCCCATTGTTTCTTCCCGCTGTGTTAACATTCGAGATGCGACAAGGAAAAAAGAAGCTAGCCATGCATGTGTCGTGTCGACCTGCTGTAACTTATGTGTTTATAACCGAGACATAAACATTTCGCAGAGCCATGTTTTCTACTCAGTTCTACGCAGCACGCTCGCAAGTTTTTGACCTAACTACAATACCATTTTGTGAAAGGGGTTTTACGATTTCAGGATTCCTAAAAGATGTTCCTGAGTCCACCAGACTGTCATGGCTACAGAATAGTACTTAGAGAAAGTAAATGTGGTTGTCGTTGTTTTGACCACATAATACCCTCGTCAACAACAGAAATAGATCCTTCTCTGCCCTATGTATCAGAAGGTCTGATATACATGGGATATCATTTTTAGACATTGTATATTTCTAATATGATTTGCATTAGATCCAACCAGTCAGTAGGCGGTTACGTATACTAGAATGAATACATACATATGGTATTAAGTATTGGTCGATTCACAAAGTGGTTTGAAATACCGAGCTTATATTTTCCATTTCTTCATAAATGATGTCTGGGCGATGACACAGGTGTCCAATGCAGTGATTGAATAAAACATTGAGACCATGGTTTGCATATTGTTATAATAATGTTCAGATACGGCCCGCGGGTCAAATCCGGCTCTAAATGTTTAAAAAAAAAAATCCATAGGGCAGTCTGTTTTTTTTTTCGCGATGAGGTCCTCGGCACGCCTGCCGGACATTTAATAGGGCTCCAGGTCAAGCAAATGTTGAGTGCCCCACTGGTCTTGATAAACAAAATATTACAAAGAAAAGAGGTCAGCAGGCCCCAAGGTGTAAAGGTGCTTAAAATCAGAATTGAAATAGACATTGGTCATTCACGGATTGCTTTGTTTTACAAATGTTTAATAGCGATATGCTCGTATAGACTACACATAAAAATATGTCATATGTTTCGTGTCAATCGTTAATAATGTAAGTAATCTAATTACTAAATGTATATACAATTTAATCATGTGTTGCTATTTATACAGAGTACTATAAGAGATAGTGTTGTATAGAATATTATAAACAATATATAGTAGAACTGAAATAAAACAGAATAACTAAAATCGCCCCAAGATATTTGTCCAGAGTCCAGACTATGATTGGCGCAAGTCATTTCAAAAGCAGTAAATGGATAATGGTAAATAATTAATAAACGATATAGGAAAATAACCGATCTGACAGGGTCTGGTTGGGAGGTTCCCGAATAGGCTAATGTTGCGTTTCGGTCCTAACATAAACGTTCTAGCCAGCGTTCGGAAAGTGACGTGTGTAATAAGAAAGTTTAAGTTGACGTGTGCTGGCACAGAGGTTGACTTAATTAAGATTTATAAAGAACAACTATATCATTATTTGTCAAAATAAATAAACAAGTAAAAGTTTACCTTTCAGAACTTCGATCTATGGGGCAGATGATACTAAATTATATACAATCTGTTTCTTTGGCCAACGGTTAACGAGCAGGGTTTCATGTGGCCTGCACAAACGACCAACCATCTTTACGTTCCAAAGGTACCCATTGCAAGCGGGTGGACTCAGGGGCGCCCTGAAAATCCCAAAATCCCATTCTTCACCGAAATTCGAACCCAGGAATCCAGGTTCGGAAGCCAAGCGCTTAACCACTCAGCCGCCGCCCTTCCAACCCCTTCCCATTATTATTTGAGTAGATATATGTACTGTGACATCCTGATGGAGTAAAGAAAATAAAACAATGAAGTTTAAAAAATTCATTTTATGAATAAAATGAGTGTTCTAACTTATGAATAAAATGAGTGTTTTGACTTCATTTTTGTGCATTGTTAAGTGTTCTGATTACTTTTCAGTGCTTCGCATAAAGGCTTAGAGATGTCACTTTGATGTGACAAGTGTCGGGTCCAAACTGAATTAATACAGCGAACAAACTCTTCAAAAAAAAATTCACTTAATAAATTATTCAAGCTATCTTTTGGAGCTTTCTTTTACACGCCCAGGTGGAGACCAGTGGCGTAGCTATGTATTTTTGGGTTCTCGGGGTGGGGCTGACCTCTTTAGAGCCCCCTGAATTTTGAGATTCGACATCATGACATAAGATAATGGCGTTATATTTAATTTAAAAATAATTTTCGGACACTTATTTTGGGGACCCCCTTTCAGGGGGGACTTGAACATATTTTCAAATTTGGACCCACCCCATAGCTACGCCACTGGCGGACAGAATCGTTTCGGTACTTTTTCTTTTTGTTGTTACGGTATAATTAGCGAAACAATTGAAAGACATTCACACCAGTGGTTAACAAGTAGAAACAAGTACATAGGCGGCGATAGGCGTAAATATACCAATAATGTACACAAGGAAATATGGGAGCCAATGAAAGAGGGGAGGGGGGAGTTATTTTTGCGATGGGACGTTGAAAATCATCAACTGAAACTGATTTTGTTTTAAACAAGACTTTTTTTTTGTCGTTAAATGACTAGAAACAGCGGTTCTCAACCTTTTAAGCTCGGCGACACCTTTTTACAATCCCCCATTCTGACGCGACCCCCCCCCACACACACATACAGCAATAGAAGAGTAGACAATAACAATCCATATTTTCGATGGTCTTATGCGACCCCTGGCAAATCGTCTATCGACCCCCAAGGGGGTTGCGATCCACAGGTTGAGAACCCCTGGACTAGATGGAATGAATGAGTCCTATGATGTCGTGACACTGAATTCGAATCAAATAATTTTTAATTTGTTCTACCTGAATTTGAAAACAGCCTTGGAATGAAGCCTTGGTGTTAAAATATAAAACCTCATTCAAGTGCAAACATGTTTGTTACTAAAATACTCAGTAGCTAGAGAGTATTAATTGAACAATAAGTATTTAGTAGACAAAAAAAATAGTAAAAGGAAAATAGAGAATAATAGTCTTCTTAAATAGCTATATGATGTATACCATCTTTGCACCAATTTGACAAGGGTACTAGAATACTAACTAGACTGGTCACTTCTGACTCTTAGATAGTGCCCACATAGAAATACAATCAATTTATATGTTGAACAAAAAAACGAATAAAAAACAAAACAAATATTAAAATAAATAAAGGCCTTACTAAACACACACACACAACTCGTTAGGTCAATTGACGTAATTAAGTAAAGGTCATATTTATATTTATATATTTGGCAATAACATTAAAACAAAGCTCAAGTGCTCCATGTTAGCTTTGACCACTGCAAAATATTAGAAGAGAATGAAATGTTCTTATCTTCTTATATAATTCAGACGTTACTTCAAAAAAGAAGATGATTACGTCCTACACGTGATGCATTTAGTCATGCATATTAACCAATGACTTAAACTCTGCCAAGTCACTGGTTTTCCTGGCTAGCTCAGGCAACCCATTCCATGCTCTAATAGCACTAGGGAAGAAGGAGTATTTGTACAAATTAGTCTTAGCATATGGGACGAGGAGTGTGCCTTTATCTTTGTGTCATTCAGAGTATATTATTAAATTCTGTTTTTGTATTTGAAGATTATGGTTCAGTGTTTTATGTATAGTTGCTACTTTACTTTTGAGTCTTCTGTCCTGAAGGCTTTCTAAATTTAGTGATTTTATTAAAGGTGTTTGTCTAGAGACTGTTTCTCCTCCAGGTTTTAAATTAAACAAGAAGATCCTTGAGACATTTTACGGCGCGACTGTACAAAATCTGCTAACATACGGAATAAGTTGTTGGCATGGCAACGCCTCATCTAAACTATTGCAACGTCTAGAAAACATCATTAAAAAAGCATCAAAAATTACACTCACAACATTACCACATTTAAAGGAACTTTTTGAACAAACGTGCCTAAGAAAAATCGAAAAAATCTTGGAAGACAACGGCCACCCGCTCCATCAGAACTACGCCAGGTCGTCGCGAAGTGGACGACTGCTGTCAATCAAAACAAGAACGGAGCGGTACAAAAACTCGTTCGTACCTCACTCGGTCAGACTCTATCACCGCCACTCATTGATCAGGGAACATGAAATGCACCAAGATACCTGTGTGTAGTCGCTGAATGAACTCTTTATGTTGTCTGTTGTATTTATGTGTATTTTTCTGTTGTGTTGTCTTTATATGAGAAACGAGTCCTTGTAATCACAACAAATTTCCGTAAGGATCAATAAAGCAGTCTTAGTCTTAGTCTTAGGTTCTTGGATCATGTCAGACCTTAGAAACAATTGAACATCAAAGACGTACTCCTGCTCTGTAAGGTCGTCTTAAAGTTAAATCTAATTCAAGCATAACATTCGAGCTATGAGTAAAAGGGGGGGGGGGGTAATTATACACACACAATATATGCACATGACATGTGTGTCATTGACAGGCGCGTGCCTGCACATTGAGAAATTAGGAGACAAAACGTCAAACACAAAACGTGTAGGCGGTTTCTGAACACGTTTCCGGAAGAACGTATCTACGTCGCACTCTTGTCATCACACAAATTGTCTCCTTTACATGCTATTTGTATGTGTTTGAAATGTTAAAATAGTGAAACGCATAGGCCTAATTGTCAGCTGTTTTCTTTCAAAGGCGTGATCTATAATAAGCTACGAAATGTATTTCAAGCAAGATGTTAATTAAACTGAAATGTATTTGGAAAGTGCTTTTTGTTGAAGTCATGTGACCGTTTGATGAAAGCTAATAATAGATTTTCAATGTCCACACTTCCTAAAAGTGTGTTCACAGCCAAATGGCTTTAAAAGATCTTCTTTAGCTGCACAACTATTTAAGCTCTAACTCTTAAATCTACCAGTCGAGCTAAAGCTCCTATATGGACAAAACAATTAAAAAAGAGTTGAAAGAACATCGTGTTTTCCAAACTTTGTCTACAACGGAACGCATAGCACATTCTGAGTATTTAGAGGAACGCTTTTTTTTTTAAAGAGATTTATTCACGTGGTGGCCTACTAGTTAATTACTCTAGCATTATGTGGCACACATATTCAGGCCTCGCGGAAAACAGTTTGGGAAACCCTGGTCTAGACTTTGGCTTTTTCTATACTC
This sequence comes from Biomphalaria glabrata, assembly GCF_947242115.1. NCBI lineage: Eukaryota > Metazoa > Mollusca > Gastropoda > Planorbidae > Biomphalaria > Biomphalaria glabrata. The sequence continues at coordinate 10,915,038 of NC_074719.1, forward strand.
CCTATAAACCAAAGCATCGGAACTTACTTCCTGAGAAACGTTGATACCGGATAGTTTCCAGATACTTACCTTTAAAAAAAAAAATGTTTATTATTTAATTTGGTTTTGTGTTTTTATCGTTTTCTGTTCAAATATTTTTGCAGCACACTAAAGTACAGTAAAGTTCTCCTTTTAGATTTTGCGTTCTATAGGGCAGATGATGTAGCCTAAAGGTCATCTGGTTCCGTGGCCCACGGTTAACGAGACTGTCACGTGGCCTGCAGAACGACCAACCGCCTTTACTTGATCCCAACAAGTGTCAGGTACCCATTACACTTCATTAGAGTTGCGTGGAATCAAGAGGCGCGGAAAAATGTCAAAAATGAAAATTCCAGTCTTCACGTGGATTCGAACCCTGAACTCTTGGCTCGAAAGCCAAGCGCTTTATCCCTCAGCCACATGCTGCTAGAGAAACATTTTGTTTTTTAAGAGTTCCTTGATGTACTTCACATGGAGGTTTCAGACGTTCCCTTAGATAGGAAACTTATGTTCTAGCACAAACCTCGTATGGGGGCGAGGTGGCTGAGTTGTAAAGCGCTTCGCTTCCAAACCCGGGGTCGCGGGTTCGAGAGGGAAAGAGAGAGAGAGAGAAAGAGTGAGAAATTGAAAGAGAAAAAGATAGGGAGAGAGAGGGGGGAATAAAATAAATGCAGAACTTTGTCTGACATTGACGGACAGAGACAGAGAATGAGACAGATAAGACATAGCTGGCATTAGACAGATGAACAAGACACAAATATACAGAAAGATATACAGAAAGTAGATGGAAAAAAGAGAAATAGAAAAGAGACACAGTGTGTGCGTGTGTGTGTGTGAGAGAAATAGAGATTGATAGAAGCACATTTCTTATTCCATACGCTAGAACAAATTCGTACAAGTGCTTCTTCTTCCCTAGTGACTTTAGAGAATGGAATGGGTAGCCTGAATCAGCCATGAAAACCAACGACTTAGCAATGTTTAAGTAATTGATTGTAATCACAACAAATTTCCGTAAGGATCAATAAAGCAGTCTTAGTCTTAGTCTTAACATGCATGACTAAACATAATAATAACAATTATTACAATCGATGTTTCCTTTTCATAACGACTCTCTTATTATTATTATTTTTTTATTATTGTTTGTATCTTCTCTCATCGTGACTCTAACGTGGGAGATTCTCTTAGTCTCTACCGTCCCGGTGTGTTCATTTCTGTAGCCTGACCTCCTGTCTTAATTCACCTGGACTAATCCTGATCAATTTATCACATTACATAAGACTCCATCACCGACGTCACTTGCAGCGCTGAGATTTTAAAATAGATTAATTAAATGACGCGTGGCGCACACACACACACACAAAAAGTCTATTGTCTACGCAGAAGCTAAAACTAGATCATTGTCTATTCATCCGTAACGCCCAATGCAGACGTGAAGGCGTTGCGCTCCAGTTATTCGTGACATCGTGACAGGCATTCAGTGAACGAGGTCAATAGTTCGGCGATAATTTTAAAATAAAATATTTGTGCATGTTTTTTTAAAGAATTTTTTTCTTTAATTAGAATCATTTAAACTAGGTCACTGCATTTATACACTTAGTTTAATTTAGTGTATACAAAGAGACAAAGTCTCTTCTTGATTAAACATTTGTATTATTTTATTAAGTTATTTTATCTTCAAAAGAGAAACTAGCTACTTCCCAAGGGCATGCAAGTCTTTAGTCCTGCTTGTTCATTAAAGAACTCTGCTATGTTATTGGTTTTCCTGGCTGATTCAGGCAACCCATTCCATGCTTTAACTTCACTAGGGAAGAAGTAGCACTTGTAAGAATTTGTTCTAACAAATTGAATAACAAATAAGCCTTTATCTTGTGTTTTTCAAGCATATTTAGATTTATTTATTTTAATTTATAAATTATGGTTCAGCTTTTTATATATTATTGTTACTTTATTTTTATTCTTCAGTCCTAAAGTGTCTCTATTCTGTGATTTTACTTGTGGTGTTTCTCTAGTTAAATGCGAATAATTCGTTTGCTATTAATCGCCCAATTCTGTATTAGCGTCTGTTCTAGCTTCTCTATACTTTCTGGAGTTGAGGCGACACCATTCGTTATAGAATGCCTCATCACTGACATGCAACGTCACAACCTGTAGGCAGTTTAGACCAATAGCTCGTTGCCACGTCGTACAAGGCTCGTCCATCTCCTATTTGTAAAGAACAGTTCCGCCGGATCCATTGTCTTAGCCACACGTGAAGGCCAGGTGCTGAACTGGTGGTCAGATGCTAATTAGGACGCAAACCATTGGAAGCATTTTATAGATAGGGGAATGCTATGTATCCATTACCACTTCATGAAAAAAATTTTCTTTATAATTGAACAAATATACAATCTCATTTATATAATATTTACATTTAAATACATACATGGCTAATTTTTGTCTCGGAAGGCAATGGATGCGCACAGATGAGTCACTGGGTTTGGTTTCGTCTTGAGACGGGGCAGAATCTGGTATGGCTAATGAAGCCAATTTTAGAGCGGCAGACTTTGCCACAATTCGTGTATGTGATATGCATCTGATTCAGGGCTAGCTGAAAGGGCAGTTTTCTTTTTTTTTCCCTCTTGATTAAGGCCGCTTCGTTTGTTTTTTTTTTTTTGCTCTCATCGAGGATCATCCCAGCACGTCACAGTCTGTCTCCATGCACTCCGGTCTTTGGCTATTTCTTCCCACATACTTTCGTTGATGTCTGTGGCTCTCATGTTTCGCTTGCAGACATCTCTATAGGTTAGTCTTGGGCGGCCCTTGGGTCTGACTCCTTCCACAAGCTCAGCATATAAGATATCTTTCGGGATTTTACCATCTGGCATGCGGGTGACATGTCCGAGCCAGCGTAGTCTTCTTTGTGTCAGGAGAGCATACATGCTGTTCATATTGGCCAATCTCAAAACTTCCTGATTGTAGACATGGTCCCTACAAGAGATGCGTATTATGCGTCTCAGGCAGCGCAAGTGGAAACTATTCAATCTATGTTCTTGGTACATGTATGTTGACCAGCTTTCACTGCCATAAAGAAGAGTGCTCACAACACAGGCGTTGTAGACTAGGATTTTGGTTGCTGTGGTCAATTAAAATACATTATTTGATATAATCTTTACATTTACGTACAGTTTTTGATATAATCTTTACATTAACATTCAGTCTTTGATGTAATCTTTACATTAACATTTAATTATTTTCATTTACTTTAGCTATCTTTCAATTCATGTCTCCTGATAATCTACCCAAGGCTTATCTCCGCTAAGCTTTTTCTGTAGAATCTAAATAAAAACAAAATTAATTTATTGCAACTAATTGATTCATTGATTTTTTAATTTTTTTTTTATTGATTCATGTGTTGTTATCGAGCATGACCTTGTTTGCGAAATTTGATAACGACAGGATGAGTAGAAGAGGTCGAAAAATCGATTACAAAAACCTAAACAACTTATCAGGAACATACAAGAAAGGTAGATAGCCACTTGAAATTGGCTCTCCATTGACCCATATAGATGTCATTTTTCACAAATTATACTTAAGAGATTCCCACCTAATCTATGATTGATGAAATACTGCGAACAGTTGCTGTGCTTGAGAATTATTCGATTTAACGTTTAGGTGTACAGCAATTGATTGACATGTTTTATCAAATACATTGTCAGCGGTTTTTTTAAAGTCGTAAAGGTTTGTTCTCCTTTTGTATCCTCCTCTAGGCGTGTGGTGTCTGTTAACCCTATCCTTCCGCGCCCCTGCCATTCGCTCCCCCCCCAATAGTTGATTACGTTTATGACATTAAGGTAAAAATTATATTCAATATTCTATTTGTAAAAGATTGATGTCAGAGGGAGGGAGGGAGAAAAAGAAAGAAAAAGAGAAAGACAGAAAGAGAGAGGGAGAGAAAAGAAAGAAAAAGAGAAAGACAGAAAGAGAGGGGGAGAGAAAAAGAGAAATGAGAAAGAGAGAAAAGAAGAGTGAGAGAAAGAGAGAGATTGAAAAAGAAAGCTTGGAGAAAGAAAAAAATGGAGAAAGAATGACAGAAATAGAGAGAGAAAAAGAAAGAGAGAAGGAGAGAAAGAGAGAAAGAGAGAAAGGAAGAGAGAGAGAGAGAGAGAGAAAGAAACCTCACAACCTCATATAATTACATCGACTTACAATGTTTAACAAGTTATTATTTGAGCCCAATGAATCATTCAAACGGTCCCAGTAAGCCCTATCACCAGGTGGTACAAACTGAGTTATATAATACATTTAAAGTCACGTACTTTTGGAGACTGGGTCAAATGTAAACCAAAAAGTCAAGGGTCACAGCCAAGGTGTCTATAGATTAATAAATGTCAAATATGAATTTGAGATTGACAAGAACAAGAGTAGGTGTCAAGTCATATTGAAGGTAACCCTTTTTTTGTGATCTCTATGGGAAAATGATGTAAAGCTCATATAATTGCAAAGCGACGGTTACGACGGTATCATGTGTCCACCACAATGACCAGCCGGCTTTAGTTCTCCGTATGAGTTGGGTGGACTCAGTTTCGTCCTAAAATTCCCGAAGTTCAAAATCTCGTTAATCACGTACATTCGAGCTCAATCTCTCTCGGTTCGGAAGCCAGGCGCTTTCCGCTTTTCTCCCTGTTATAGGACATCACAACACACAAACTCCTAAACGTGGCTATAATACTCATTCAACAAGATGCACAAATCAAGCAATACAAAACAGAATACTTTTTAAAAACAAAGCTTATTAACGGAAAGAAGCGCTTATTACTACCTATAAGTTCCTTGAATTGTAAGGTATCTTGAATTGTTAAGTATTTAATAGTAACATATGTATAAGGCTAACATTTCTATACAAAACAACTCCACTAGATGTTCTTCCTTGCCCATGTTTACAACACCCTCGTGACTTCCCGTAAGTCCCCTAACTCCCAGGTACCCAACACTTGACCGTGCGTCACGGTTGACCACACATAGTAGCCGTGTCACAAACTCTACAATTAAGCTGACAACTACAGGGTTTAGCTCCCTATCAGTTCTATAAAACAAAATTATTTCATTTGTTCTAAAAGATTAAACTCATTGGTTGTTTTTTGGATCGATTCGTGTATTTTCATCGACAATGTATAATGATGCAAAATATCAACTTGATCCCAGAATGGGAAGTGGAAGAAAAACGTGTCCAAACGTAATAAGGGATTAAATCCATATATATATATTGTCTCGAAAGGCAATGGATACGCCCTAAAGAGTCACTGGTTTTGGCTTAATCTTGAGAAGGGGCAGAATCTGGTGTGGCTAATCAAGCCAATTCTAGAACAGTATACATTAACATCTCTCATGAGCCCGGGACCATCGACACGTCCGAACGACAGTCCAGTGCGCATACATTTTGTTTTTACAGTTTATGTATGTCTTTGAAAATGCTTTTAAAAAAAGTTTTTAGTTTTTGATAATTCTTAAACAATTTTCGAAGTATACAATCTTTTCTATGTATTATCTGCCTACTACAGTACGGTGCTAAACTGCAGTTTTATTCTAATCATTGTTTACAAAATGGTTTGTAACTTTGTGCATACAATATGCATTATGCCTTATTTTAAAAACTAAAGGGTAGCCTTTTAGTCCAAAAATAGCCGTCGCACTTATTCCACGAAGATAATAAGGGCATTTTCTCTAAGGGTTGTTAAAAAGATGTCATTACCAAGTTGTTGTGGCAGTATTAGGCTACATATATTTAAATAGATGCTACCACAAGCACAACCCCACCAATTGGAAATAACCTTTTTAAACAAAGATGTCGCTGCAAAGTCCTCGAAGACAAGGCCGCTCGCTCTAGTATAACTAGATCTAGATCTAAATCAAGTCGTCGTGAGGTGGGAGACTTCTGTCAATCGAGGCTAGATCTAGAACAGAACAGTACGAAAACTCGTTCGTTCCTTACTCGGTCAGACTGTATCAGCGCTACTCGTTGACCAGTAGAATCAAGATGTCAGTGTGTAGTTACTCAATGAACGTTTCTGTCTGTTGTGTCTGTTCTATGTATTTTTATTGTTGTTTTTAATAATTTAAAAAAAAACACAACACAATATCCTAGTAATCACAACAAATGTACTGTAAGGATAAACATAGCAGTTATAGTCAGTTAAAAATTATTGAAGATCGTAAAAAGTATTAAAGAATTTATAAAAGGTAGGATACTAACTAGGAATTTAGTGTTATACAGACAGTTTGAATCATTAGATAGAGCTAGGTAAATAAACTCCTGAGATTGTATAAACTTTTAAATTCAAAGTGACGCAGCTAATGTGACATGCTTATTGAGATAGAACTACATACTAGATCTAGCATAAGTAAGACATATAATTGAAGCAAATTATAAACAAACCTTTTAAAAAAAAATAAAAAAGAATGTATTGTATAAAATCCAATGAAGAATTCCAAAGAATGCCTGACACATGAACTCGTCTTTCAATAAAGCAAAAGTGGAAATAGCTGAACACAGAACACTGCCAGGGGACGTAATCGCATTATTTACATGTCTCAATGTGGACACGAGCCAATCATTGGTCAGTGAAATAACCCGCGTCTGCAGTAGTCGCAACTTTGAGTTGTCTCTCCCTGTCCCCTCCTTTTATCACACACACACTCATAAACACATCTCTCTCTCTCTCTCTCTCCTTTCGTCTGCCCCCTTCTCCCCCTGCCTCTTTAGATTTCGTTTTTTTTTTGTTGCCTCTGAAGACGAAGGACGGACAGGGAAGGAGGAGAGAGAGAGAGAGAGAGGGGGGGAGGGAAATATGGGGAAACGAAAAAAGGGGGGGGTATATTAGCGGTCTGCCTTCGCGTCAATACAAAATGTGTCACGACCTCAAAGCAAGCTGTCCGGACGAAAGATTTACTTGACATCAGGGGGGAAGACTTGTTACATGCTGTCCAGATAGAGAGGCTCCTGCTCCTTTGTTCTTCATTCCCTTTCTCTGTATTATTCCTTGTTTTTAATCTGTTTGGTTTTACTGTTATTAACGTTTTGTCGTTATTATTACTATTGTTATTTTGTTAATGTTATAAATTTCTATTTTTTGTTATTGAAATTTTTGAAAATAAAACTTTACTTCTTATAACTACTTTACAAAACAACGCCTTGTTTCAACTTTTTAAAAACATTTCACATTTTTTTGTAGTGTTAAAGATCTCCATGGCCAGTCTAGATAAAATATATATAAGTTCTAGGTACAAACTTTTACCAGACAGACAGACAGACAGATTTGATATAAGCTTTGTAAAAAATAATACATTTTCGTCTCATACAATCTCGTGTTCAGTCTTTCATATATCGGTTAGTAGGTCAAGATGAATTTGGCGTCCTGTCTATCAAAGAGAGAGATCAACTCTCTAACAACTTCCGGTCTCCACAATTTGCATTCTTAATTATACTTCATTAATTCACGAAGACAAATAAAAAGCTTGCTAATATATGATCAACTTTCCTGTATAGCATAGACTTATATATATTGTATCTAGACTGGACATGGAGATCTTTTAAAACTACAAAAAAATGTCGTGAAATTGTTTTAAAAAGTTGGATTTAGGCGTTGTTTTGTAAAGAGAGTGAAGCTATATTTAAACCCTAACCTATGTAACATATAATTTAATTTTTAAATCTAGATCTAGTAATAAACCATCAAAAATAAGAGTACTCTAGTCTCATGATTATTATTTTGCAATTTTTAGATACATAATCTAGAAAGATCTAGGTAATCCATCTATTTAAATGTACATAAGATGATTAAAATCAACAGACATGAATTATTTCGATCTAAGATTTTTTAAACATTATCTCAATGGAAACTAACAGGAAATGGCTTTGTTTCATAGAGTAGCGTGAATATATAGTTCTGTGATTATTAGCCCATTCTAAAGAAAATCAGAAATGATTTTGCATTGTCTTTGAAAACTAAAGATCATTAGTTTTCTAAGACAGAAAAGATTGATTGGGGCGACTTCCCTTAGAGCTTGAAAAAGAGTTTACGTACATAAAAATCTATATAGATATAGGTCTGTGAATCGATCAATCGCGGATAAGAGTTTGTTTCCGGTTTACAGTCTAGATATAATATATAAGTTTATGAACTTATGAAGCAAAGCTTATAGATTCTAATGACGGTAATAGAATCCTTAAGTTATTTTGTTGTTTAAATGTTCATATAACAATGTCTCATATATTTTACAGTTTATGTAGAAATAATACGATAAGGGAAAACTTTATTTTAGTGGTAAGCTTCAATGGACCTCATTCCCCAATCGTAAGTAGACAACATTTAGCCACGTGGTGCTCTATCTCTTCTATATAATTTACGATCTCATGTTTAATTCATGATGGTTGTCACGTGACAGTTTTTTTCCCGTTGTTTTATGAATAAGATCACGTGACTAAGTGTTGTTTGTTTACGATTGGTGAATGAGGTCCATTGGTCTGGGATCTATTTTACTATATGGTATTGTATGCCCTAGTAGATGACTATACATGAATCAATAAAAAAACAATAAACCAATTAGCTAATCAATTTGTGGTAATTTATAAATTATGTTTAAAAAGGAGCTTATTCTTGCAGTATTGAGATATATGACAGTGAATATTTGTGTCTCTCCACCTTAGAATTTGTTTTTTAACATTTCGCTTGTTTCTTGAAATGTTGGGAGGAAAAAAAAAAAGATTTTAGGCCGAAAAACGTGCAGTTACTGCCCTTGGACACACAATTGTGTTTTACCAGCCAACAGTGTGATTGCCATGTTGGCAGAGATCTTTGAATCTTCTTTTAGACATTGTTTAGATAAATATAAGAAGATTTAAATATTAGGATCATGGCCAGAGACTGTATTGGTTTGACCTCTCATGTCAACTTGAAAGATTAAACACTTAGTAATAAACTTTTGGGGTATTCGTTAAACATTTGCGATTGCTATATTCCCACCAATTCATGATAGAGAAAAGGTCTACATAATTGGATAGAGTCACATATTGCATCATATCTATTCAGCAAAGCAAGTTAAAGAAACAAAAGAATCAGCCAAGACCAGTGAATCAGCAGAATAGGAATTTCTTATTAGAATGCAAGAACATACTGACACACTCATGTTATGTTCTGTTAATTTATTTTATAAGACAAAAGGAAAACGTCATCTTTAATTAGTGTTGGGAATATTCCCACTGAAAGTTAATGACAGTAATCTGCTCTCTGTTTACTCTTCAATAAATAAGATCCTGGTAACGTTCGTCAAGCAGCACAACTCAGAAAGAAAGACAAAAGAAGAGTAAGCCATATGAAAAAATGTGGTGGCGATATAATGGAATCCTCACAAAAATTGATTTGCTGGAGGAGAAATGTTCCTTACCTTGACAATGGTGTATTGTTGTCACAACAATTAATCTGTCTACTGTTTAATATACATGTCTGACTGTGTACACGCTTCGTAAGACTTTTTTAGTTATTTTAACATTTGTAGCAAGTTCTCAAGTTTTCTTTTGTGTGTGTATAAAGTTGTTTGTTTGAGAAAAAAAAAAGAACGGATTATTTTGATACATTAAAACGTCTTTTTAAAAAAAAATTCATATGTTTCTGGTGACGCACACATCTATTTAATAACAGTAGGTCTCGACAATACCCTGTTGTAAGTAATGCGTCAATGCAGCAATACAGGGAAGGGAACATTTAACGTCATCCCATGCAGAAAGCTCAAGGATCCCTTAGAAAAAAAGGTACTTTTAGATTATCAAAGAGATGTTGGACTTAGGGGAAGTTATCAAATAGATAAGATAATATAATTGTTCTAGTTTTATTCCCTTTTAACGAAATTTCTATGTAAATCTATTAGTTCTCGTTTCTTATTTAGCAATCAGTTCCAAACTATCGCATAATCGAAGAGCTATTAGAAGTATTAGTTAGACTTGTACCTGGTCACTGCTAGGCGATGGTGTCGGGGTCAGTGGTTCGAACCGAACCTTCTTCGGGACTTGCCTATATTTCGAATTATTTACTTCAACTTCTATTAATATTCTTGATAAATTAGTGCTGTTATTATTAGATCCTACATCTCATGTTTATTCATAATTTTATTTAGCCATAAAATATTAAATTTCAATTGACAACCGGGGCCTCAATAATGTCCTTAAAAACCAACAAATACAAACCTCACAGTGAGATATTGAAGGCATGTCGTCTGACATTGGCAGACGAAGAGTTGGTCTTTGTGTGTGTGGGTGTGTGTGTGTGTGTGTTTGTGTGGTGTTAGGGGAAGTAGTGTGTAATGTCTGGTCAACGCACACATGTAAGGCAAAATAGAGAAAGAGCGAGGACACATAATGAAGAGAGAGAGAGAGAGAGAGAGAGAGAAAGAGAAGGACAGAAAGAGATAGAGAGAAAGAGAAGGACAGAAACAGAGAGAGAGAGAGACAGAGAGAGAGAGAGAAGATTTGGTTCTAAAAATAAAAACAGTTAATCTTGACTGAAATGTAAAACGTCCATCTCAACCTATTCTTGTGAAAAATGTACGTTTTATTTTGTTCTCTTGCTGTTGTAATTGTATAATGAGATCACTTTTTTTTTTACAGTACTTCATGGAATCTACATGGAACCTGGACGCGTACCGCCGATCTCAAAAACGGCTTTAACGACTTACCTAGAAATTAAACAGTTGGTGTATAGGCCTATTACTGAGAAAATAATTACTAGCTCGTTGGCCACACATGGAATACTCAAGTCTGATTTATCATTTTTCAGGTAAAAAAAAAATGGAATAAATTTTAATTTGGCTAGTAATCTAGATCTAGGATTCTAGGTCTAGATCCAACATAGGTTTTAAAGGACTATCGCGTTCTTGAAAGGGCTTTCGCTATCGGGAATTTTTGTATGAAAATGGCTTTATTGATTCAAGCGCTTAATAAATAAATGTTCAGGAAACTTTTGCTCATCGTGTTCTGAGTCTAGATCTGAAGGCTTATCATTGAAATATTCTAAAGTATAGTAGATCTATGCATCCGCTTAACCAGGATTCTTTCTCGGAGAGAGGCGGTAGGGAGTGGGGTAGAAAAATGTTCCATTGTATTTTAATTTAACATTCATTAATTTTTAAGAGAAAAACAATCTAGCTATATGTTGTAGAAAGGAGATATTGTCTTTTAGCTAAAATATGCTGCAGGTTTTTTTTTTGTATTAAAACAACTTTTTAAAATGTTAATATCTTGATCTGTAAAAGCTTTTGCCTATGTCGGATAAGTAGAAGTAATAGTAGAGTGGGGACATTGAATATAATGTTGTTTGTGTAACATTGTTGGAGTTGTCAGACTTTAAGATACATCTGGACCAGTTTCGCCAATGTGGCAGTTTGTCCTGGTGGACAGGGGAAGCAAGGGAATGTTTGACCCTCGTGTCACGGGGGGCGTTAACACAAAGTATATTCCACCCAGCTTCTGAGGCGCCATTATATACCGTCGGTTGAATATTATAGGGGTTGGATAACGCCGCGACATGAGCTAGATATAGCCCTCGGGCCGGAGGCTAGACATCACTGTTTTTTGGTTCATTTGTATATATATATAACAATGTGCGTATTCTATTTCACTTTTAGCAATGACATGTTTGAATAATAAAAATCATCAAGTTACAAAATGAAATTTTATGCTGACATTATTATAATATTTGTTTTGTTCTGTTTCAGCTGAAAGAGGCGGAGATAAAATTTCTACAAAAGTTTTTATGTTGTTTTTCTTTCTAAAATTAATTGTAATTTTTAAATTAAAAAATCTTACATTTTTTTTTGTCTGTAAACAATAGAACAAGTCATCTATACAGTTTTCAGTACTACGTATATATGGCGCCCACACTAGATGTAAGCATACACTTAATGTACACACACACGAGGCCTACACTTGATGTACATATGACATTGACCTATAAATATGTAAGCACGATATAGGTCTGCCTCTGATTTATGCATGACATGGGCCTATATTGATGTATAAATGGCAAAGGCTTACAATTGATGTGTACATGAAATAGGACTACATTCAGTGTACAAATGACATAGGCCTTCACTTGGTGTACAAATGACATAGGCCTTCATTTGGTGTACAAATGACATAGGCCTACAGTTGACATAGGCTTATACTTATAATTAAATTGTACTATTGATTTTCAAATGATTAAAATATGAAAAATATTCACAAATTCCTATTTAGAAATTAACACTATCTGCCCTTATATTCAGTTTTGTTTTGTTCATTTAATTTTTTAAAAAAGTCAACATAAACACACCTACATAAACACGCACACACATAGGAACGCGCAAGCAGAGAGAGAGAGAGAGAGAGAGAGAGAGAGAGAGAAAGAGAGAGAGCTGTGACTGGAAGTTGACATCACATTGAAACATTTTTCTCTGCCTGCTCTTCGTTACCACCAGGCCAAGTTCCGGTCATTTCCCGCCACTCTCTCAAGTCCAGCTCTCAATCAGGTCAGAATGTCTTAATTGTGTGTCAGATAGCAGAGATTTTCAGCTGCAGACCAGCACCTGCATCAACTTCTTGTCTTTCTCTAAACTAGTGAGATATCCCGTCTTTACAACAGTATTCATTTGTTTTGTTTTTTCATGGCGTTACAGATTGTATAACTTGATTATTTTAGACCCGTTCTATTTATATTGTCTCTCAAGGAGCAAAGTAACTATCAGAAAGATCAGGTTGGTTACAAACCAAATAACGGTTACGTTTTGAGAAACAATCGACCACATTAAAACAATATAGAATTGTCAGTCGATAGGCGGCGTAGCATACGCCGCGATTTTGCACGGCCGGCCTTAGGCCACTGCAACCTATGCGACCGCATGGGCCCCCCACTTTTATAGGACCCGCGCTAATTCAAGGTGTATAAATTATTAAATTAAACCATTTTATAACTTAAAACAGATTTCCCGCGTGCCCTCATGTCGATTTACCAGGAGCTCCTGGAAATCTCCCGAAATTGCAAAATATACGAAAAAGTTCTTAAAATATACGAAAATATATAGACAAAAATTGTCATTTTGGGGTGTCATTAAATATGGAAAACGCCAATCCTACGCGCAATAAATAAAAACAGCATAATGCATTAGCCGTAATGTTTGTTTGTTTGTAAAATGTTTTACATGTTTCGGATGTTCCTTCAGAGTTGACGATAATTACTTTATAGTCCAAACCTCCCGCAGGACGAAGGGGGGGGGGGGGTGGGAGGGGCAGGGTTTGACAGCCCAGCGCGCAGCCATCCGTAGCGAGCTGTGAAAACGTGTTCTCCCCCCCCCCCCCCCAACTTGTTTTTTGCGTGGAATGACTATCCGCAGAAATAAGAGAGTAATCTTTCCTTTACTTTTGCTTCTCGTCCAAACTCTTGAGGGAAGAAGAGAATTATAGATACAGATGTTTCGTGGGCGTCTAAAAATTGTCAAAATGCTTCCACATTATCTTACATTGCACAGGAATATATATCGAGTGAGAGAGGACAAAACAGGACTCATATCTGGGGACCAAACAGAAAGGCCCTTTATGCTTTTTTTTCAATGCATCATGTATAAGAAATTGAAGGTTTTTGGCATGTGTGGGGAAAACAGGTGCGCACAAAGTTGTCTGGGGCCAAAATATATCTGAAATGATCCACATAAGATTGGATCAAGGTTGCTAAGAAAATGTTACATCAACACATCACCTAAAAATGTATCAGTACACACTGTTAGAGGGACTACAATGAACTTTGTTTCTCTCTAAGGGACTACAATGAATTTTGTTTCTCTCTAAGGGACTACAATGAACTTTGTTTCTCTCTAAGGGACTACAACGAATTTTGTTTCTCTCTAAGGGACTACAATGAATTTTGTTTCTCTCTAAGGGACTACAATGAATTTTGTTTCTCTCTAAGGGACTACAATGAATTTTGTTTCTCTCTAAGGGACTACAATGAATTTTGTTTCTCTCTAAGGGACTACTGTTCTACCCAAAGCGTTTTGTTTGTAGCGTTACTTAGAGCGTTCTTGTTTTTTAACTCTCACGTCACTTGTCACTAAGTAAAACTTTCCGCTTATTCCCGAAACAAATACTAAATCCTAATCATGTCATAACAGGGACTACAATGAATTTTGTTTCTCTCTAAGGGAATACAATGATCTTTGTTTCTCTCTAACGAAGCTCGACCCTGGCAGGGCCAGAGAATAAATATTAATTCGTTTTCATTATAGTACTAATTCCTGCCAGGTTCTCACAACTTTGCGCTATACATAGTAAATGTATTTATAACTATCTATGACTCTTTTGTTTTCTCATCAATGCACCGTCAAAAAAAAATAAAATAAGCAGGGCAATGTTAATAACAACCAACTAAAGGATTCACTCTAGACACTTAAGTTGAGGATATCCTTGTAGTCTTACTTTCATTCGAGGTAGAGCAGATTGGCTTCTGTAGCTCTCAGGGATATTTGTGTGTGTGTGTTTGGTGTGTGTGTGTGTGTGGTGTGTGTGTGTGTGTGCGTGTGTGTGGTGAGTGTGCGGTGTGTGTGCGTGTGTGTGGTGTTTTTGTTTCAGTGGTGTTGTTTTGGTGCATTCGTCTCCCTGAAGGAGGATTAGCGAGGTCATGTCGACCTTGATACGCCGACTCAACCATAGCTAACAAAGTAAAAACAAACTTGTGGTGCAGATACTAATTATACGATAATGACTAATGACTAATGAAACATCTATCTATCTATCTATCTATCTATCTATCTATCTATCTATCTATCTATCTATCTATCTATCTACCTATCTATCTATCTATCTATCTATCTATCTATCTATCTATCTATCTATCTATCTATCTATCTATCCACGCTAAAACTTATTTTCGATTGTTTTGGAACACTAGTGAAGCAATAAGTAAACTTGCCACCCTGCCACTTGACTTAGTTCATCCTTAAGACTGAGCATAAGTTCACAACAGTGCTTCACCATCAAGCTCGAGGCCTGGGCGATTGACCTCAGTTGGGTCCATGTCCACAATATCATCTTAGCTTCATGGTGTATCTATCCCCTCCATGTTTGTTTTGGTCTTCCAGCACTTTTTTTTCCCCCTTGTGGGTTCCAATCTATAGACTTTCTTCCCTTGTGGGTTCCAATCTATAGACTCTCTTCCCTTGTGGGTTCCAATCTATAGACTCTCTTCCCTTGTGGGTTCCAATCTATAGACTCTCTTCCCTTGTGGGTTCCGATCTATAGACTTTCTTCCCTTGTGGGTTCCAATCTATAGACTCTCTTCCCTTGTGGGTTCCAATCTATAGACTCTCTTCCCTTGTGGGTTCCAATCTATAGACTCTCTTCCCTTGTGGGTTCCAATCTATAGTCTCTCTTCCCTTGTGGGTTCCAATCTATAGACTCTCTTCCCTTGTGGGTTCCAATCTATAGACTCTCTTCCCTTGTGGGTTCCAATCTATAGACTTTCTTCCCTTGTGGGTTCCAATCTATAGACTCTCTTCCCTTGTGGGTTCCAATCTATAGACTCTCTTCCCTTGTGGGTTCCAATCTATAGACTTTCTTCCCTTGTGGGTTCCAATCTATAGACTTTCTTCCCTTGTGGGTTCCAATCTATAGACTTTCTTCCCTTGTGGGTTCTAATCTAGGGCCTTTCTTCCCTTGTGGGTTCTAATCTATAGACTTTCTTCCCTTGTGGGTTCTAATCTAGGGCCTTTCTTCCCTTGTGGGTTCTAATCTATAGACTTTCTTCCCTTGTGGGTTCTAATCTAGGGCCTTTCTTCCCTTGTGGGTTCCAATCTATAGACTTTCTTCCCTTGTGGGTTCTAATCTATAGACTTTCTTCCCTTGTGGGTTCTAATCTAGGGCCTTTCTTCCCTTGTGGGTTCCAATCTATAGACTTTCTTCCCTTGTGGGTTCCAATCTATAGACTTTCTTCCCTTGTGGGTTCCAATCTATAGACGTTCTTCCCTTGTGGGTTCCAATCTATAGACTCTCTTCCCTTGTGGGTTCCAATCTATAGACTTTCTTCCCTTGTGGGTTCCAATCTATAGACTCTCTTCCCTTGTGGGTTCCAATCTATAGACTCTCTTCCCTTGTGGGTTCCAATCTATAGACTCTCTTCCCTTGTGGGTTCCAATCTATAGACTTTCTTCCCTTGTGGGTTCCAATCTAGAGCCTTTCTTGCCATGTTGCACTCCCCCCCCCCGAAAATAACGTATTTAAATATAATTGTATATGAAATTTGTCTTGATGCGGTATGCACCCACCGTACCCTCCTAGTGACGCCACTGTGTCGTACTTTTACATGAATCTTTTGAAAATAAATACATCGATTCCTTTTAAGCAAAACGCTGAAAAATGTAACAAGGAAATACACAAATTACTGTATGAGTTAAAATTGTAATTGAAAAATTTATCTTTTGAATTCAAAAATAAAAGAAAATGAACTTATATTTGTAAGTCTATATAGGCCTGTGACCAAGGGAAGATTGAATATAATCATTTGTGAATGGCAATTTCAAAAAGGTCGCCGCATTGTGTCGTTAACAGCAGCGACTACCACTCCCTCCCAAGCCTCCTTTACTAACAGTACTGTTTTGGTGGAAGGGAGGCGGGGGGGGGGGGGAGAAAGAGAGTAAGTGGTGGAGTGGGAACGTGTAGCGCCATCCAAACTGGCCTTGAATTTGAAAAGAATACATTCTTCATTGATTCCCTTTACAAATTAAACATCTGATTCTAATGACATTTTTAAAATTAGAAAACTTGAGGAGTACACATAACCATTTGAACACAACATTTATGTTCAACAAAAGTACTCGCTTATATCTGGGGGGGGGGGGGGGGGTAGAAAGGGAAGGACAAATGCCCCAACCCAGACACCCCCAGCTCTCATATTCTGCCAGTATCTTTGGATTCGCCTTTTTCTCCAAAAAAGTCTAGTTTAGGGGTTCTCAAACTACGATTGCCACAGATCGACTAAGACCATCCAAAATATGTAGTTTTTTTTTTTTGTCTATTTCATTCGAAATTACTTTATTTTTTTTTTATTATTATCAGACGATTTCAAACATGTTAATAAATATTTTAATTACATCCGAAAGTTGCCGAGAAGAAAGCCAGTATGTTAGAGGTAAGGTTAGCTATATTAACAATGTCGATTTAAAAGCCTAGTTTATTTTTTTCAAACGTCTTGAGAATTTGGTAAACTATAAAATCTCTTGGTAAAATATTAGGGGTGTTTGTATGGATGGTGCTTCAGGTTTGCGACTATGTTTGTATGATCTCAACTTTTGGTACAGAATAAGTCAACAAAAGTCATCGGAACTCATAGTATGACTCATAGATGAAATAAATGCAATTAGCCACAATTTTTCTGAAAAAAAAAATGCGACCCTCACAAATGAAACCTCACATTGATAAACAAAATTGGACGAAATTAATAATTGCATGTGGCCAATTTTATCAATTCTCTTTAAGGAAAATAATATATATTAAACCTGACAAAATAATAGAATAATCATTTCTGTCAAAGAACATTAGCGCATGCTTGCAAACTAAATTTCATTACACTTTCCAAATTTACCTTGCCAGATATTCCTTCAAATACAAAGTTGAAGATATAATTAGTAATAATAATAATTATTATTATAGCTTTTATATAGTGCTACTTTCATGCTTAGAGCGCTATGGTCCTATCTCATTTGTAGAACAGTTGGGGGGGGGGGGGAGGGAGAGGGTTTTCCTTCCTGCCTTTAGGCAATCAGCAGAAGACATCACCGAAATAGTTTATTGTACTAATTAATCGGGATTCAGCGATAAAAGGATTTCTTTTTTATTGAAGCTATTCAATCCAAGTCTGGTGAAACAGAAACCAGCTTGACCTTCACATTGGGATTAGTTTGCACAGACTGTCACAACAATATTATGTTGTAGTAATATAGTTTACTGTTGCCCCGGCAACTATCCGTGTCCATCTATGCTTATCAAATTATCCATAAATATGGTCAATATGTTATGGGAAATTTAATACACGCAAGGCATAAAAAAAGTTGCATTTTTGTAATATAATTAAACGGAGAAATGAGACACAATATGAATACATATTGTTTCGTGATTAAACATAAAGCTTTGGCAAAGCCTATCAGGTAATTACATTAAAATTACGAATTTATAACATTAGCGCAAGCACAGTTACGTGTGTGTATATGTAAAAATAATTTTACTGTTGGCGGTCGCTTCTTAGAGCCGTAATGGGAACCATAATTGGGGTCGCCGAGCTAAAAAGATTGAGAACCGCTGGTCTAGTGCATTTAAAAAAAAAAGGATTTGAAACAGCGATCTCGACCTGAGGTCCAAAATCAACGATTCGGAGCCATTGTTCTAGAGGTTAAACGAAAACAGGCCATCAAAATGAAGGATGTATTCATAATCTCTTCATAACATCGTGCTTGGACTGCACGTGGTGTGTAGCCCCACCTGTTGGGCCATGTCTAATCTGTCACCTTCACCTTGCTTATCTCCCTTTCTCCCTTTCAACGCCTTGATGATTTATTTTGTGCAAAGCTTGTATTAACACTCTGTCTGTCTGTCTGTATGTCTGTCTGTCTGTATGTCGGTATGGTTAAAGTTTGTTCACTTTATTTCACCCACACCCAATATTGGTTTAAGCTGAAATTTTGCACAATTATTTATTTAACCTGATAACAAAAGAATCAACTTTTTAAAAATCCAAATTAGTTAGCTATTTATTGGTAATTAATTTTTTTTTTGTACTTTGAACAAGGGAAAGACTTCGTACTTGACAAATTTGGTGTTATACGTTGAATTAGTCCCCTTGAGAACTCTTGAGCCTTAAATGAACATTTGTTTTCATGCATTTAAATAACAATCATGTAAACATTCACCCTTTAACAACTGGTCCATAGCGCATTGAGAACCCTAAAAGCCAAACAAAAACAATTGATGAAAATTACACAGATTTCATGTGTTTAGGTTAATATAACATATAACTACATACATAACTGATACAAACTGAGTGATAAAAATTACACTTAATATAATATCTGTTTTAAAAAAAAAAGTATTTTTATGCATTTCTTGTTATATAGAGCAAGACTCAACCTCTCTGGGTCCTTATTAAACGTTTAAACTAAAGGTTTGAATTTTATTTAATACTCTCTATCGATCCTACTGATTTAAAACTGACAATGCATGCCTAATGTATAGTTCACAGTACTAGCTACAATGTAGAAAATATTTAGTAAATTGAACATTAGTATAAATGCAGTGGCGTAGCAACCATGGCGCGTAGGAGGTCAATGCGCCCGAAACCAAGACCAGTAGGGGCCCAAACAGTAATGTTCATTTGTGTGACATTTGTTCATTTTGAGTAGCTTTTGTGTCAATATGTTAAGTTAAGTTCAATTATTTATTTTGCTTGATGGCGAGGTGCTATTGAAAGTGAGTGGGCTGTTTCATATGTAGTATTCGAATATATTCTTTCTCCTTCTAAGTATTCAAAATGAAATACAAATATGTCTGAAAATGTGTATGTGTGTGTGTGTGTGTGTTAATATGTATGAATATATGTGCTAGTGTGAGTCATCTATTCATGCAAGATAATTAGCGCTGACGAGCATAAGACACCCGCGTGAAAATAGGACTTTTTTTTTTTTTTTTGCTTTTCTGTTTAGTGCGTTTGTTTTAATCTAACACTGGCAGGTGTCATTCTATGTGACACTAGAGTAAAAGCTATCCATTTGTAAAGCAGCACCTGGCTGTGTAGGTGATCAATGTACACATTCAAAGAGGGTCACATGTGCTTAGTGTGTTTTATACGCATGATATTGTCAAGTGCACACTGGCCCAGTGACAATTAAAACGTAAGATTTAATTAACACAGCACGGAAACCGTAATGTCTCTCGTTGTGAGAGAATAATAGGTGTAGCTTGTTTCCAAGGACAACGGAAGTTGTTTTGGTGATAGAATCATCGAGCAAGCCAATCTGGCAACAAATTGTATGGCGTCTTTTCTCGACTTCTTGGTCTCTATTAAAAATACAAGACAATTAGGACTGAAGCTTTGTTTTTTAAAACGACGCTTATACTGCCTTATAATAATCACTCTGTTATGTTTCTTATAGGTTTCTTGTCTTCTATTCAACAAATTGTGATCCAATTTTGAATATGAGCTCATGCACTATGATAACATGAATCAATAAAAAATTTAACCAATTAGTAAATCAATTAGTCGTAATTAATTAATTACATTTGTTTCATATATATATATATATATATGAAGTGCTTATTAGCGGTCCCCGAAAGGGGAATAGACGCTATTAGTTTTATGTGGACTGTCTGTCCGTCCGTCTGTCCGTCCGTCCAGTTTAGATCTCGTAAACTTGAAAAGATAATGAAAATCCGGCATCATGATATTTATTTCAAAGTTCTGATGCAATGGCTTCTTTTTTCTTTTCTGAAAACGAAATATTTAATTTTTAAAATCAACTACGCAAGCAGTTTTTCATAAAAATACACCATTTTTACAACTATTCAATAATTAATAGTAACAAGCCAAGAGACTATTTAGTTGGAGAGGTAATAATTTACCATATTTTTAACACGTTTATGCAAAAGTGATAGATTTTTTGTAAAAAAAATATTTTTTTTACAAAAGTATTGCCAATTTAAGTAAGTTCTGTCATACTAACTTCTATATTTGCAAAAAGAAATGTTTATTTTTTTCAAGAGAAAAATCTAGTTAATATACATGTAAGTGGAATTTATTTTAAAACAGCAATTAATAAGTAGTATTTCATATTATCGCGTATGTTGCAGTTCTGCATCCCAAACATACAACACTTAACTAAAAGAATATTTTTTTTAAAGGAAAGTTGTTTATTTTTTCTGAGACTTTAAATAAGAGATTGACCCTTTACAAAACAATTAGATAATCATTATATAACATCAGTTAGGCCAGGTTCACATCTAAACTCACCTTCACTTTCACTTATCCCTTGGTCTGCTGGGCCTTGGGGCACAACATACTATCGGTCAACCTTCTTTCTCCATTCTTCTCTGACCTTTGCCTTTGACAGAATTTCATTATGATATTCTTTCTGAAAATATTGAAATCTGCCTTTTTTCCTGCCTAGGTGGACCACTTCGGGGGACGATTTTGAGTTTGTGTTTCAACACAAACTGTCTTTGTAACCTTTTTTTGTAAAAAAAAAAAAATAGATGCCGGTACTCATTGGTGGATTGCCTAACTTTTAGCTACTAATAAATTAATAATAAACGTTAAAATACAAGAAAAGTAATAACTTTCCCACACTTAAAAACGTGCCGTTACGCCGTGCCGGTGAGTACCCTCACAAGAAAGCACTATATACACTCCCGCCCCAACCTCCATTACGTGGATGTAATAAAACGGGACCTCAAAACAGTGAATATTGAAACTGCCCATCGGGAAGACATAGCCCTAGACCGCACTCGTTGGAGAGGGTGACCAAGAAAGCTATGGACAGTGAAAAAACACGAGTCTCAGCTCTTGAAAAAAAGGGTGCCATACGAAAAGTGACCAGCTCCTCTACCACCAAAGTGAAGGCCACTTTTATTTATTCCCTAAATTTTATCATTTATAATACACTTGGCCAATTGAAACGTCAGGGCCGGCCTCAGATAATTGAAGGCCCTAGACGAAATGAATTAGGTGGTCCGAAATTAAATAGAAAAATGAAAAAATAAACAGTGAAAACGTACAATTACAATTATATTTAAAACCCAGTTTAAAAAGAAAGTAAAGGAATTAAAAAATTCCAGTCTTCACCAGTATTGGACTCTCGGTTCGAAAGCCAAGCGCTTTACCGCTCGGCCTCTAAAACCCATTGTAATCCAGCAATAGCATTGGGCACGTTTAAAAAAAAGATGTTTTGATTTAGGCAGCTGCCTAGTTTGCCTAAGCATGAGGCCGGCCTTGTGACGTACGTCTTCAGCCATTCTATAATAGTTCAATGTATGTAAGCATAATGTCTCGTGAGGTAATTGCAAGTAACAACAATTACCTCCACATTGAACGCCCTTATATGCCCCAGCAATTCATTATCATTTATATATGTTTTTTTTCCCCCTTCAAAAATGATTTGCCTGAAGACGTCATTACAAAGTATGACAGCTGACATTCTCACTAGACAGCGCAGAGAAACTAAATTTATGCAATGTTCTATTTTGGAACTGTTTTTTTTTTTTTATAAAGCTTGTATTCAATTAACTCTGTCCGTCTGGTAAAAAGATTGAGGAGCGGGACGGAAACCTACAGAAAAAAATTTGGCGGGCCATCATATACAGAAATAATATATTAAATTTAAGGTCATCAAAATTAAGATATTGCTACGTATGAGTTCAAGATGCGAGTGTCTAAATTATAATCAAGTTCTTCTTAAGAGTGAACTGATGTCTTAGTCATCAATCTATTGCTGACATATTTTTCTTGGCTGCTCATAAATACATGAAAATGTGCACACATTTTCTTGACCTTGAGAGATTAAATATGGAAAACTGGATTTCGTTCAAGTTGCAAGGCTGGTTTTATTACCTTACAATATAAAACTAAAAGACTTTCAGAAAATATGTACATCCTTTACAAAAGTACAGACGTCTTAAAAGTTTCTTCCTAATCACCATGAAGTTATCAAGTAATCTCATTAATACATAAGCGTGTCTTCCTTCACAACAGTCAGTACAATAATAATTATTATTGACAGCTCGGTGATTTATAAGTAGAAAAAGTTTTTGTTTGAAATCTTTTAAGTGGTCCTGCTTCCGGTTTGTAAATAGATCTTTTCTTTGTATCCTAATAATTAATTTGTTTATGTGACAGAAATGATTTGTAACAAATAAATAATAAAAAAATACTTTAAAAAAAATAGCTTATATTAGCTGTAATTGTCTCAATTAGTATGGATCAGTCATGTAATTTAGTTTGTAATAAATCTGAACTAAACAATAATAAATTTGTGCGATTAGAAATATTGTTTTTGCTTAGATTTTACCTTTCGCAATGCGCGATGATCCTATCACGTGTCTGGACCAGTTGTGAAAGGGGGAGGGAAGAAGGGGGTATCTTTATGAATGTTTACATGATCGTTTTTTTAAATGCATAAAAAAAATGTTCCCTCGGGGAACTAATTCAACTTAAACTGCCACATCTGTCACAACGATTTTTTCCCTATTTCAAAATGGATAACAAAATAATTTATACCAATAGTTAATTAACTAATTGGCTACTTTTTTTAAAAAAATTGATTCTCGTGTTGTCAGGTAAAAGAAATAATTGTGCAAAAGTTCAGCTTAATCCGAGATAACATGTACAAACTCTTTTACCACAGAAACAGAAAGACATATATATATCAATATATTATAGTCTTTATAATGTCAGATGCTAATGAAACACACTTGTTTATCGCAATTCTACTTCAATGACTCAACTCGTATTCAAAATGAGATTATTTCATTGTGAATGACATTGTTATTTTTATTTATTAGACTATAACAAAAACATACAGCTGGCGGACAAAACGTTCTGTCGGCCAGATATGATCCACGGGCCGTAGTTTGCCCCTCACTGAAATAGGATAAGCTAAGAGCGTTAGTAACTTGCTCACGATAAGGTCAATGGCATAGTTGATATGGATGTACAGTTGTACACGCTCACTGTAGCCAAATGTTACTAGGCCACTAGATGGACAGCACAATTACTGTCCGGCTGTACGTCCCCACAGCAGATGTCTGGTGTCCGGATCTGGCTGGATATCAATAAAGTCTAAATAAACAAGAAAACTTTAAGAGGGATGAGAATTTACCCCCCCCCCAACACACACACACAAACACGTTTGAAAGCTGTAACTGAGCTTCTATAGATCAACTAGAATGACAGTTGGAGATTGACTGTGGTATCAGAGACTTGCAGGTTCTTGCTGGTTCCTTCAGAAATGAAGACAATGAATATGACACTAAGACTTGAGTGTTTGACTTGAAGTAAATGACAATCAACTAATTCTGTGCAGTTTAACGTATTCAAGTGTGTACTTTGAAGTATTGTAGATCAAGGATCGCATTCTCCATTCTTTACTCAGAATTACACCATCATCTATTTGAATAAACTCTTTAGTAAAAGTAAAGTAAAGTTCCCCTTCAGACATTGCAATCTATAGGGCAGATGATGTTAAGGGCATCTGTTCCAACGATTAACGAGCAAGGTGTCATGTGGCCAGCACAACGACCAACTGCCTTTATTTTCCCTACTAAAGTCAGGTACCCATTACTCAGGGGCGCCCAGAAAATGCCAAAATTTAGAGTCCCAGTCTTCAACGACATATGAACCCAGGACCCCAGGTTCGGAAGCCAAGCGCTTAACAGCTCAGCCTCCTAATAAAATGTGATGAAAGTTGTATAAATGATGAAACACTGAGCAAGTTAAACACATACACCTGTCTCGGCCACCTGGTGCAGTCACCGATCTTTTGACCACTAGAACGCCATGAACGAACAGCTATAATAATGACTTTACGTAAGACATGGGTAAAGAACAGAAAATAAGGAATGTTCTTTGAATAATATAACCATTAAAGATCAACTATAATCTAAGGTTACGTTGGAAAGTGTACAGACTTAACGTTTCTGTTTGAGCTCATACATTATTCGTCTTCGGCCCAAGCTTGATTGATAGGTGTGCACACACAGCAACAACTGTCACTCAACAGGTAAGTATCAAGACATGACACGGACATTTTTTTTTGCTTACGCCTGTCATGGTCACTTGACATATATATACAGTGAATAGAGTGTGGCGCTATAAGGTAGCTCTGAGGAAGTAGATACAGATCTATACAAAATACAATATTTTTTTTTAGTTAGGCTTTCATCGACCTCTAGTTGACACTGGCTATAAATGCATTAAATGTGCATTAAATGCACAAAATGTGTAGATAGCAGCTCGGTCTAAGTAGCCATATGACTTCTGTATATTTCTTTCATCTTCGGATTTCAAGACAAGTCTTTATACAACACAGTTTCCTGTCAACAGTAGTTTGAGGGCACCTGTTTAAATTCTTCTGATATATGTAGTAAAAGAAAATGGAAGAGTATCAAATAGGGAAAATCAAAGTAGCTGGTTATTATGACTACTTAGTAATTATGCCACTATTAAGCATATTTACATCAATTGAAATTTGGAAACTTTAAAGCAGTCTGTTAAGCTCTACAACTTCATTCACCAAACTTACATCTGAGCACAAATACATAATTCTACAGTTGATATTATCTATCTATCTATCTATCTATCGTCTGTCTGTATTATAGATATATATATGTATATGATAGATAGATAGATACATAGATAATGATAGATGGATAGATAAAACTACAAAATCAATGACTAGAAATTCATGTAATGTTATAAACAGTATTTACAATTTATTGTGGTCAATACACTGCCCACTATAGATAACATACATGAGAAATAAATATAGATCTATTTTTTTTTTAGCGTTTAAAATCTAGCCAGCAAGATACTTTCGTTTGGAATCATTTTGTTCCGGTCCACATTTTTCACTTGTTCTGTCGTCTGCTTTTGATTATGTCCATTTGTATCTGTATTGCTTTGGTCCAAAACATGATCATTGGCAGTTGACCTGTGGTGGGAGTGACAGTCTTTATTCTTCGGTGTAGTGAACTTTTCTAACCCCTGGCTGTTAAACACAGTTGTTTGACTTAAGATTTCGAGAGTCTTGTCTTTTGGAAATCTTTAATGAGAAAGAAAAGAAATGTGTTTAGATTTGTATAATAATAATAGACAAGTAAGGGAAACTACTTCTACCGGTCTTTGCTATACATTAAAATTTAATCTCATTTCGTTAATAATATCCGATTATATGAATCATTTTTTTTTTTAGTTTTTATGAATTTCCAATTATTAAAGATTAATAAAATTATTTTGTTGTTGTTTTTTTTTCAAAGATATTGCTGAAGATGAATATATTGAAAAGAAACGACAAAATTTTTTTTAAAAGATGATTTATTGGTAGTTTTCATGTGCTTCAGACTGACGTCAAGATTGTTCCTCAGGACGTCTGTCCTAGGACGTAATAATCATTGCTGAAGGAACGTCCGATATTTATTCAACAAAAAAAAATATATTTGAAAATGAAAAATACAAAAACCTTCCAAAGTTGATGGCTTCTTCTACAGTTTCCGGCAGTTTTTGGTTAAGGGTCTCCGGTAGAAACAGTGTGAGAATAGCTGTTATAATCCCACACGATCCAAACACGAGGAAAGGCAAGGCGCTGCCGGTAGAGCCACCCACTATCACACCCTGGAAATGCCGACAAAACAATGGATTGATTAGTTTTGAACGCTACACAGAGTAGAGACGTTTTTGAGTTATCTTAAAAAAAAATTACACAGAATTTTATTATTACTAATAAACTCTAGCGGAAATTTCCATACATGGTGGAAAATCTATAAATAGTTAGCTTCTAGGTGTATCCGACGTACAAAATAAAACAAGAGTTGATAAGTTAGGTGTTTTTTTAATGTATGTTGAATAGGATAATTTTGTGTAGTTTTTCAGTACCGCAGAACCCAATGTTCTACGTTCTTCTTCCGTTTTGTAGCAGAAAAACAATTTGAATATGGAGGAAGCGTTACAGTTTCACTCTAGGACTTCCAAACTTACTTTAAAAGAAATGTTCAACTAAATAGAGGAAATAAAGAAGATTGGATACAAAGATGAACTGGCACGCATGTCCTTGACATTGTTCAGTTTATCGTGATAATTCCTAATTGTACTCAGTGGCACTAAAACAAAGGGGATACACTCTGATTTTATTTATAACTGTAAATAGATTCTAGTTTTTATGGAACAGTGTAATAACCATAGACATATATTAATATAGACTGGAAAAGGGAAATAACTTCATGTAACTTGAAAACATGTATATCTATTGTTGTCGGATTTGCATGATCTTCAGTCTTAGAGATTAAACAAAACTACACTGCTGTATAATAAAGTACACAAAATTGCAAGTCTCAAATTTTCGTTTCATAAAACTCTTTTATCGGCAAGTCTATATTTTATTTATGTCTATGGTAATAACCAAGTGATTACAAATTATCCAGTTTCTTTTTCACAATCTATTTTTCAATATATATAAATAATATCGCAATATTATTTTCTTACGTGGATTTGCATACATGGCGGATAGCAACGGATAGCTAGCTTCGTCCATCGTGGTTCGATGATGACCACTTTTGTTATCAAGGGGGCTGAGGCCTTTGCACTGGGGTTTTGCTCCTCCTCATGTGGCTGGTGAGACCTATGTGAGCCTGGATTGTTAGCTGCACACTGGACAGTTTATTCAAGCTGGAGGTAGTCTCATCGGCATTGCTTTTTTTCTCTGACGCTTTTCTTCTGCCAGCGCTGATCTCTTTCTCAGTAAATTTTCTTAGGACTTTTTTTTTAATGAGTGAACTAATCGCCCCAACACGAATTCATTTTTTTTTCTTTTCTGTATTCTATTAGATAAATACTGTAAACTTGATTTAAAAAATCGAAAAGGAAATTATCGTGTTTAAAATTTATCCAAAAAATCCCCGATACGCTTTATACAATAAATGTGTTTGTTATTTTAGTGTCTTATAGCCTAGAAGTCACGTGATTAAGGAAACAACCGTTAAGCTTATGCTTCCTGATTTCCAGTTCGCTACAGTCTAAAATTATAACCTACAATGATTAGTTTAGTCTATTACCAGATCTGCTATATAGGGGGAGACCATCCCAGCGATTCTGGCGACCATTGAACAGGTACCCACCATCCTGTTTCTCAGCTGGGTAGGGAACAGCTCAGCAGTCATCACGAACATGGTGGCATAGCCACCGGAAGCACCAAATTTGCCTACACTGGACAGGAAAATAGAGACCCAAGGCTCTGAAAAAAAAATTAGAGTCAAACATTAGCAGACGACAATAAGAGAGAAGATTCTGGAAAATTTAAACAATAAAGCTCGAACTAAAAGATTAACATAAAGAGCGATGGTGCAATGGAATTTGATGGCTGGTAGCAATACAAGTAGGAAACGAGCAATTTTTGTCGATCTTGTAATTAATTCTCTCCAAGGTAACAATGCTCTTTTTATGATTACAATATTTTGCAAACATGTCCTTTTGTATGCAGTGGCGTAGCATGATAATATTGGGGCCGGGTTCCAAAAACATAATGGCGTGTTGCTCCCCTGGCAGAAAACCTGAAGTTTGAGTGTAGCTTAAAAATAAAATGGGTCAGTTTCTGTAGCATCTTTTCAAAGTGAAACCTAATAGTGCCATTACAGTAAAGACATCTTACAAGTAATAGTGCCATGTCAGTAATGACATCTTACATATAATAGTGCCATGTCAGTAATGACATCTTACATGTAATAGTGCCATGTCAGTAATGACATCTTACATGTAATAGTGCCATGTCAGCAATGACATCTTACATGTAATAGTGCCATGTCAGTAATGACATCTTACAAGTAATAGTGCCATGACAGTAACGACCTCTTACAAGTGTCATGTCACTTAGTGCTTGTCTATGGACCCCTTCATTCACGACTCGACAATGGATCATCTACTAACAAGCCTACTCATGTAAATAATGAGATGAAAGCATGGGCTTTAACTCAGATCGACACGGTGTCAACCATACAGCACTTCCCCTACGCTGCTGATATGTCCAAAGGAAAGGAAGTTACTGATACAATTTGGGATCTGAGGCCACGCGGATTCTTCCAAGGTGTAGCACTGAAAACCAGCTCCTGATTTTTTTCTCATGCTTGACTCCGGAAGCCTTTCCTATGTTTGTGTACAACTGTAAGGCAGCAGTGATTTGGATTCAACACTTGGTGCATCTTCTTATAATCAAGGGCTCGGTCGCAATGAACCCCCACCACATTTCACCCCACCGCACCATGTTAGCTGCGCCACTGTTTTGTACGATAAAACATTTCAATAAGAATGAGAATAAATGTTTGTTGTTTGGAAGCTAACAAAGGGAAGATAAACAAAAGACAATAATCCAACTCCTACCTTACCTTTCGTTTTTAAGAAGGCGGGTATGACAAAACTGAGACAGGCTCCTCCACTTAGAAACATAGCGAGACAGTGAAACCTTTTCCGTCCTATACGAGGTATAGCCAGCAGACATAAAGTATAGCCCAGTGTTTCGACCACACTACTTAGGAAGAAGTTGAGATAGATATCTCCACCTAGAGTAGCCACATTGAAGGTTAACCCGTAGAAGACCAAAGTCACTCCGAACCTAAAAGATAGACAAAGATGCGTGAAAACAGACGATGTCAAAGTTATTTTAACCCTTTATTCAGGGGGTATAAGTATTGTTAGGCGCTACCGCGGTGTCTAATGCAGATAAATCAAACGGAGGTAACACTCAACGAGATCCAATAACACCAGCGAAAGGTCGAACAATCTATTTAAGATAGTCGACGCTGATACTAAAAAAGTTTAATAGCAATGAAGGGAACCATCGAATATCAGCTAACTCTATACGTTCATACAATGCTACCTATCTCTAAGGCGTCCTGGAAGTAGTCTGTTTACATCGGCTGGTATTTCGTTCTGTCTCTAAAACCTAGTCTTGTTTGTACTAGTCACGTCATCGTCAAAACTTCCCCCTAATTCCGAAACAAATAACTAATTCCTAATCGTACTCTGACAGTATATAGATCAATTAGGATTCGAACTCAGCTAATCTACAACACTCGAAATGTGGCTTAATTTTCTTAAAAGGAAGGGGGGGTAATATGTAACACATCCCCCCCCCCACCTCTCAGACTGTTACAAAAGAAAAGATAAATCAAAAGTAAATCTGGATATATCGGACAGTTGCAGGGAGATTCGAACAACAAAGGTGCTTAGTTATCCAAATAACATAGTAAGGAAAATGAAAAGTTCCATTGATTATCATGCAAAACTAGATGCATAGCGCGTAGGACGTAATCAGCTTTTTTGAAGTAACGTCTGAATTTTATAAAATATAAGATACATGTATCTGCTTTACTATGGAGGAGTCAGTCAGGGTTTTGGCTTTTATAGATGGCGATACACACTAGTAACAGTTTTGAGAATTCCGCAAGGTCAGCTGGCGAAATACATAACAACATTAAAAAGACAATTCTATAAATATGTGCTGCCTATCAGGCTATTATGTGTCACCATCGTACCAGTTAATGAAAACGATTAGCGCTCTAAGGGCAAGAACTGAGTATTTAAAGATGTCAATAAATTTCCCAGTGGAGTTGCCTTCCTTTTCAACGTCCACAATAGACTCGGGTAAAGTTGTCTTGTTGGCACTAGCAATCTTGTCCAGTATGACCCGCGCTTCTTGAAGTTTTCCTCTGTTCAGAAGCCATCTTGGTGACTCGGGCATAAACCTAGTTGTGTTACCAAATACAAACAGCACGTTAATGTTTAATAGATAAGATATACAAAGGTAAAGCAACAGTTTTAAATTATTTAAGTTAATTTACTGTCACTCGCTATATGCTTTAAAATGTGTTGATGTATATAGAATATGGGATAGATAAAGAGATAGATTGATAGAATGATTGATTTATTGATATATATATAGAGAGAGATTTATTGATTGTTTGAGTGATTGATTCTATTCCTTTATCTATAAATAGATCATCAATCACCAATTTCTCTCTCTCTTTCCCTTTCTCTCTCTTTCTCTCTCTCTTTCTCTCTCTCTTTCTCTCTCTTTCTCTCTCTTTTTCTCTCTCTCTATCTCTCTTTCTCTTTCTCTCTCTTTTTCTCTCGGATGGATAGGATAAATAGAGAAAAGGATCAATGAATGGATGCATGAATGAAAATATGAGAGAGACCATGAAAGAGAGTTTTTTTTTTTAATTTATAAAAATCTTTGTTTTAATATTTTTTATAATTGATACAATAAACTAAATAAGTAAACAATTTATGAAAGCTAAGCCTAACAACTAAATTTTTAACATTAATTCACATATGAAAAGTGTTCAAGAGCTAATACTTATTGTGCGATGAGATTAAAAAGCTACCATATCCTAATTCTCTAAACCTACCACCAGATTATAAAGAGGAGAAATGTTGGGCAAGACAAGACTAGCTGCAGAATCTTCCAATCTCGAATGGCATAGGCGGCACCATTTAGGACAAACAATCCAGCGCACCAGAAGTAGGTGATCAACACCCCCACTTGAGCACGCCATACAGGCCCCACCAGCTCAATAGCTGTATTAAAAGAAGAAATTAAAAAATAATTACTTTAATTTATTCCTGCATAACACGCTGAACACTGGATTCTTGTACTGCTTTCTAAAAACGACAGATTCTATTAACTCTTTAGCTCCGTAATTATTGTCCACGTTCTGGCATATTCTCTCATTGTTCACATTTTGTACATTCTACCTTGTTATGTTCAAACTTCAATAACATTTTTGTTGGTAATCAGAAAATGTTACTTTTGGTTAAGAATTATAGAATGCATGGTCTTTTTATACAACACAAATTCCATTTTATAAAACCAAAAATTAATTTAATCAAATGTGGTCAAAATCAACGATGGTATCGTTAATTAGTCGCTCGAAGATCTATAGACGAAAATTTTATAACCCATAAGACTCATTAATCCTATTGTATATATAGCGTGTCTTCTTTCTAGATGGATGTAATTAGGAAGCTCATTACAAGAGTGTCAAGGGTTAATTTAAACTGCTAAATGATTTACATCTCAACATTGTTATTGTCTTGTAAATGTCTTTATGCAAATTATATGCTGTATCGGTTGTCGTTCTTATGTTTACATGTGCTTGTAACTCGTCCGTAAGAATGTGTTCACGAAATGTGTGTTGTGTAGTCATTCAGTGTATTAAAGCCATTCTAAGCAGACATGGCTTTCGACTCTGTTATTATTATGTTCATAACAAAAGTCTTTTTGACCTAGCCAGCCATTACATGTGTACAGGTTAAAAATCAGCTCGTTTGTGCTTATTTTAGAGTTGAAATTGCAACATTATTACTATGGAAAAAAAATTAAGCGCTAGCAGAGTTTTTGTTTATTAAAACCTTCCGACATGGCGAACATGCTAACTGTTTACATCGACTTTTGTGAATGGACACCTAGTTTGAGCCTCCAATAGAGAGGGGGTGAATGGACACCTAGTTTGAGCCTCCAATAGAGAGGGGGTGAATGGACAACTAGTTTGAGCCTCCAATAGAGAGGCGGTGAATGGACACCTAGTTTGAGCCTCCAATAGAGAGGGGGTGAATGGACACCTAGTTTGAGCCTCCAATAGAGAGGGGGTGAATGGACACCTAGTTTGAGCCTCCAATAGATAGGCGGTGAATGGACACCTAGTTTGAGCCTCCAATAGAGAGGGGGTGAATGGACACCTAGTTTGAGCCTCCAATAGAGAGGCGGTGAATGGACACCTAGTTTGAGCCTCCAATAGAGAGGGGGTGAATGGACACCTAGTTTGAGCCTCCAATAGAGAGGAGATGAATGGACACCTAGTTTGAGCCTCCAATAGAGAGGCGGTGAATGGACACCTAGTTTGAGCCTCCAATAGAGAGGGGGTGAATGGACACCTAGTTTGAGCCTCCAATAGAGAGGGGGTGAATGGACACCTAGTTTGAGCCTCCAATAGAGAGGAGATGAATGGACACCTAGTTTGAGCCTCCAATAGAGAGGGGGTGAATGGACACCTAGTTTGAGCCTCCAATAGAGAGGGGGTGAATGGACACCTAGTTTGAGCCTCCAATAGAGAGGAGATGAATGGACACCTAGTTTGAGCCTCCAATAGAGAGGCGGTGAATGGACACCTAGTTTGAGCCTCCAATAGAGAGGGGGTGAATGGACACCTAGTTTGAGCCTCCAATAGAGAGGGGGTGAATGGACACCTAGTTTGAGCCTCCAATAGAGAGGGGGTGAATGGACACCTAGTTTGAGCCTCCAATAGAGAGGGGATGGATGGACACCTAGTTTGAGCCTCCAATAGAGAGGGGGTGAATGGACACCTAGTTTGAGCCTCCAATAGAGAGGGGGTGAATGGACACCTAGTTTGAGCCTCCAATAGAGAGGGGATGGATGGACACCTAGTTTGAGCCTCCAATAGAGAGGCGGTGAATGGACACCTAGTTTGAGCCTCCAATAGAGAGGCGGTGAATGGACACCTAGTTTGAGCCTCCAATAGAGAGGGGATGAATGGACACCTAGTTTGAGCCTCCAATAGAGAGGGGGTGAATGGACACCTAGTTTGAGCCTCCAATAGAGAGAGGCGGTGAATGGACACCTAGTTTGAGCCTCCGATAGAGAGGGGATGAATGGACACCTAGTTTGAGCCTCCAATAGAGAGGGGATGGATGGACACCTAGTTTGAGCCTCCAATAGAGAGGCGGTGAATGGACACCTAGTTTGAGCCTCCAATAGAGAGGGGGTGAATGGACACCTAGTTTGAGCCTCCAATAGATAGGGGGTGAATGGACACCTAGTTTGAGCCTCCAATAGAGAGGGTGTGAATGGACACCTAGTTTGAGCCTCCAATAGAGAGGCGGTGAATGGACACCTAGTTTGAGCCTCCAATAGAGAGGCGGTGAATGGACACCTAGTTTGAGCCTCCAATAGAGAGGGGATGAATGGACACCTAGTTTGAGCCTCCAATAGAGAGGGGATGGATGGACACCTAGTTTGAGCCTCCAATAGAGAGAGGCGGTGAATGGACACCTAGTTTGAGCCTCCAATAGAATGGCGGTGAATGGACACCTAGTTTGAGCCTCCAATAGAGAGGGGATGAATGGACACCTAGTTTGAGCCTCCAATAGAGAGGGGGTGAATGGACACCTAGTTTGAGCCTCCAATAGAGAGGAGATGAATGGACACCTAGTTTGAGCCTCCAATAGAGAGGCGGTGAATGGACACCTAGTTTGAGCCTCCAATAGAGAGGCGGTGAATGGACACCTAGTTTGAGCCTCCAATAGAGAGGCGGTGAATGGACACCTAGTTTGAGCCTCCAATAGAGAGGGGGTGAATGGACACCTAGTTTGAGCCTCCAATAGAGAGGGGGTGAATGGACACCTAGTTTGAGCCTCCAATAGAGAGGGGGTGAATGGACACCTAGTTTGAGCCTCCAATAGAGAGGCGGTGAATGGACACCTAGTTTGAGCCTCCAATAGAGAGGGGATGAATGGACACCTAGTTTGAGCCTCCAATAGAGAGGCGGTGAATGGACACCTAGTTTGAGCCTCCAATAGAGAGGCGGTGAATGGACACCTACATTGAGCCTCCAATAGAGAGGCGGTGAATGGACACCTAGTTTGAGCCTCCAGTAGAGAGGGGGTGAATGGACACCTAGTTTGAGCCTCCAATAGAGAGGGGGTGAATGGACACCTAGTTTGAGCCTCCAATAGAGAGAGGGGATGGATGGACACCTAGTTTGAGCCTCCAATAGAGAGAGGGGATGGATGGACACCTAGTTTGAGCCTCCAATAGAGAGGCGGTGAATGGACACCTAGTTTGAGCCTCAAATAGAGAGAGGGGATGGATGGACACCTAGTTTGAGCCTCCAATAGAGAGGCGATGAATGGACACCTAGTTTGAGCCTCCAATAGAGAGGCGGTGAATGGACACCTAGTTTGAGCCTCCAATAGAGAGGGGATAAATGGACACCTAGTTTGAGCCTCCAATAGAGAGGGGATGGATGGACACCTAGTTTGAGCCTCCAATAGAGAGACGGTGAATGGACACCTAGTTTGAGTTTCCAATAGAGAGAGGGGATGGATGGACACCTAGTTTGAGCCTCCAATAGAGAGGCGGTGAATGGACACCTAGTTTGAGCCTCCAATAGAGAGGCGGTGAATGGACACCTAGTTTGAGCCTCCAATAGAGAGGGGATGAATGGACACCTAGTTTGAGCCTCCAATAGATAGGGGGTGAATGGACACCTAGTTTGAGCCTCCTATAGAGAGGGGATGAATGGACACCTAGTTTGAGCCTCCAATAGATAGGGGGTGAATGGACACCTAGTTTGAGCCTCCAATAGAGAGGGGATGAATGGACACCTAGTTTGAGCCTCCAATAGATAGGGGGTGAATGGACACCTAGTTTGAGCCTCCAATAGAGAGGGGATGAATGGACACCTAGTTTGAGCCTCCAATAGAGAGGGGGTGAATGGACACCTAGTTTGAGCCTCCAATAGATAGGGGGTGAATGGACACCTAGTTTGAGCCTCCAATAGAGAGGGTGTGAATGGACACCTAGTTTGAGCCTCCAATAGAGAGGCGGTGAATGGACACCTAGTTTGAGCCTCCAATAGAGAGGCGGTGAATGGACACCTAGTTTGAGCCTCCAATAGAGAGGGGATGAATGGACACCTAGTTTGAGCCTCCAATTGAGAGGGGATGGATGGACACCTAGTTTGAGCCTCCAATAGAGAGGCGGTGAATGGACACCTAGTTTGAGCCTCCAATAGAGAGGCGGTGAATGGACACCTAGTTTGAGCCTCCAATAGAGAGGGGATGAATGGACACCTAGTTTGAGCCTCCAATAGAGAGGGGGTGAATGGACACCTAGTTTGAGCCTCCAATAGAGAGGGGATGAATGGACACCTAGTTTGAGCCTCCAATAGAGAGGCGGTGAATGGACACCTAGTTTGAGCCTCCAATAGAGAGGCGGTGAATGGACACCTAGTTTGAGCCTCCAATAGAGAGGGGGTGAATGGACACCTAGTTTGAGCCTCCAATAGAGAGGGGATGAATGGACACCTAGTTTGAGCCTCCAATAGAGAGGCGGTGAATGGACACCTAGTTTGAGCCTCCAATAGAGAGGCGGTGAATGGACACCTAGTTTGAGCCTCCAATAGAGAGGCGGTGAATGGACACCTAGTTTGAGCCTCCAATAGAGAGGGGGTGAATGGACACCTAGTTTGAGCCTCCAATAGAGAGTAGAACTCATAAGAATTGCACCCACCCCTTTTTAGAATTTGTATTATTATAAAAAGGAAAGAGAAATGTTGCAACTATTAATACAAATCACTATTTTTGTTTATTTAAAAACAAGTGGTCACTCACTTATTGCCCAAACTGGCCAACCTCTCCTCACTTACCTAACACAAAGCAGCACATGTAGATGCCGATGTCTCCAATGCCCGTAAAAAAACGAAGAACAGCCAATGTTATGAAATTCGGGGCGAAGGCCAGACTAATGCTTGATGCCACCTGGGCCACAATAGACACCAGTAAAGCCTTCTTTCTTCCAAACCTTCAGCAGACAGAAAATACAAAATAAACACTTTAATACTTTTATAAAAAAAATATATAAATATATATCTACAAATGACAGAACGTGGAATTTGTGACTAAATGGCGTGAACCGCTTGGATACCTATATGGAGGGGGAGAGTTCAAAACCCAACTTGAGCTGATTTGTGTTTGATAAGCAGCTAAAAGAG